>NC_135170.1:11945032-12032532 GCF_041146795.1 Maylandia zebra | reverse complement strand
GGTCACGGCTGTAACTTGTCGGGTTAGCATTCAGTAGCGTCTTGTGTCGTGGGGCTAATTATCAACAGCTTGGCTAACAGAATTACTTGGCCTAGTCACATTTACAGCTCTGTAGAAGCTGGGATCCCTTTATGTTTCCCTCTGTGGCCGTTTTTGCTATTTTAATGTCATCTGTTTTGTTGTTAGATGCGAGCTGTGCGTTTGCATATGTCATTTGTTTACTTCTGGCATGGTGAGGAGGTCATAAACAAGTGTCTCCTTCATAACAGTGGACAGGTCGCTATTTCTTTTTCTTTTGTACCCCTTGGGTCATTGCAGCCATTTTACTTCCTACTTTACTGCCTGAAAAAAATCCCAGTTTTTTTTCCCTTTTTTCCCAGAAATGCCGTAGACTATAAAGTCATGTTTGTTTGGCTGCTGCTCTGTTTGTCCACTGGTTGAATTGCAGTTGCTTGCTGGTTAATGAATTATGCAGTGAGAAACAAGACTACCAAGGGCTGTTGTCAAGCTGTCTGCTTCTGGTTAACGTTACAGTTCTTACAACACTGACTGTGTAGGAGTACATTTGGCGGTGATCTCGTGATGGCATGTTATAAATTTCGAGCCAGAATTTATGTGTGTGAAACAATGGTATGCTCTCTTTTTAAGCAACAAGCCAAATTCATTGAGGCTTTAGTTAGATAAATAATTGAACATGTATATTTCTCTTTTCAGACAGGAGAATCAAGAAGGGGAACAGTAGTTCATGGAAGACAAGAAAAAGAAGAAAGAAGATAAAAAGAAAAGGGAAACCTCTCAGAAGGTAAGCTGTGCTCTGTCTAGTTTGCAGAAAGTCTGTTTCTGTATCACTAACTGTTTGTGTTGAACAGGAGTTGATAAAATTTACAGTTTATTTGCCAGATTTTTGAGCCCTAATAACATCATTTGAAATTTTCAGAGCTGAAATTGCTTTAACATGCTGTAACTTGACAAGCTGCCTATCCCACACATTGGTATGACTCTTGAAAGTTTAGCCGAAATGCCCTGTTTAGATAAAAAAGATTTTAAAAAAAACACACACACACAAAGAAATAAACCCCCTCCCAAAAACCAAGCATGCCAAACGATTGTTTTTCTTCCTTTGTGTCATAGACATTGAATTGGTAAATATTTGCTAGTGAAGCTATTATATCCCATTATATATTTTGTTAATGCTGGTCATAGAAAAATGTTGAGTCGACCAGAAATAAGATTTTGGCTTTAGATTGTGACACTTGAAGCAGATATAAAATTGCAGTTTGCTTTATTGTGCACACATGGCCAGCTTCCTGTATTGTAGAGGACTAAAAAAGGCTGGAAAATAACACTCTAAAATCAAAATCAAAAGTTATTTATTTCAAGGGCCTTTACCTCATAAAAGTTTGAGAGTATTGTGGCAGAATCTCCCATATCTTCCATAAATAAATTTAAGGTACTGAACAAAAATCTGAGCTTCTCAGATGGGTATTTTATATGGAATGTCCCCTGTGGACATAGGTAGTCACATGAATGCAAACCTTTTTTTGCATTAAAAAAAATCTAATTATCTCCTGCTTTACATCTCAGTTTCTTTTCTTTCTTTCTTCTTTTTTAGGTGCCAGAACAAAAAATCAAAGGTATGTGTTTTTCATGTCACTCTTCCTTCCTCCATCACTGAGTATTCCACATGTCAGTTTAATGACTTTGTTTCTTCTTCTTAAATATGCTGTAATGAACTTCAGTATGAGGTAACGACGTAGGGAATTTGTTGGATGTGGTTATGCACATGCATACATATATGTTAGACCCATAGTGAATGTTATTAAACTAATCATAAATTGAGTAACGCACCTACAGAGTGATGGTTTCTCTCATTTGTGTCTCTGCCAGTGCCAGAATCAGCCAAGCCCTCCTGTTCCCAGCCACCTGTCACCCCAGGCTCAGTGTCCCCCAGCCCTGGCCCTGTTGCCCCCTCATCCCCCAGTCCTGGTGCAGCTGGGGGTTCTGCCCAAGTTCCTCCTGGTGGTGGGAACAATGCAAAGCAGCGGACTGCTGTGGCCAACGGACAGCCCTCCACCTCACCCTCTGGAAGTCAGACCACCCAGCAGCAGCGATACATGTCTCGCGAGGTTCCACCAAGATTTCGCTGCCAGCAGGACCACAAAGTGCTACTGAAGAGGGGCCAGCCACCGCTGTCCTCCATGCTGCTGGGTGGAGGTGAGGGGGGCTCTGGAGGGGCTGAAGGAGGCAGCGGCTGGGGGGCCGCCCCACCTCTTCCCTCACAGGGAGCAGATAACCCCAATGCAAACACAGCTGGAGGCACAGGTGGGTTAATGTTTCAGAACATACGATCAAGTTTAATAGGTAGTCCAGTAACCCAGTAGTAGTCTTGTCCTACATTAGAACAGAAACTTTGTTTTAAGGTGAATTTTTACAGATAACGCCATGAAGAGAATCAATCAGTGGCCTTTACAATTAATTTATTCATTATAAAGTTGTTCATGACAGTAGTGATATACGTTCACTGTTCTTATTAGTCAGGTAGTGTTAGCAACATGTAGTAAACTCTGAAAGTTTTGAGTGTTGTTCATGATTTTTTTCCGTAGATTCCAACCTGGGTTCATCCTCCCCTTCACCCCCAAACTCCTCCTCATCCTCATTATGTGTCGCTGCTCCGTCGTCTTCTACTACTACTACTTCAACTTATGCAAATTCCACATGGGGGGCAGGCTCTGGCAGCCAGTCCTCTTCTCAGGGCTGCGGGAAGGTGTTTGTGGATGGGACTGACCTGGAGGACTGGCCTACCATTATAGGGGGGGCCAAAGTGAGTTCCGATGGGGCTGGAGGAGGGGTGCAGGACTGCCCCGGAAACAACAACAGTAGTGCCTCATGGAGTGAGATAAGCATCCAGCAGAAGGGAGGAGCAGGGAACATGGACAATCCTTCCCCCCCTCGTTCTTCTCCTCTATCCTCCACTTCCTCACTAAACGAATGTGTTCAGTCAAGTGGTGGTGGTGGTGGCGGCAGTGGTGTATGGGTCTCTCCCACCTCATCTCAGGTGGATGCGGGGCTAGGATTAGCAGCATTTTACAATTCCAAAGTCTCCCATCTTCTTCCTAGCCCTCAGGAGAGCCCTGTAGGTGGCAGCAGCAGCAGTGTCCCTGGTGCCAATTTCAACCCTGACATGAACCCCTCCGCTTGGCCCGCCCTGGTGCAGAGTGGGACATCAACTTCGGCTGGGGACAGTGCTCCACTACACTCATCCGTTACTTCATCTTCCTCATGTTCCGCCAACACCACCCTCATCACCACTCACACTTTTTCATCTGTGAATCAAACTGATCTTTATCAGCAGCACACTGAAACAGCTGCAGGTGCCAGGAGTGGAGAACAGCAGCAGCAGCACTTAGGAAACCCAGGACAGGAGCTGGGTTCAGGCGGGGCGGCACGAGAAGCAGGACCAAATCAAGAAGGTGGCAGTGAGGGGGATTGTGGGGCTGCTAGTGAAGGAGAAGGGAGCAGTAATCTTTCTGGCTCTACGTCTTCCTCCTCTGCCAGCTCTTCTTGGAGATCCATACCCCCAGTGTCCACTGACCTCAGTGCAGGGGCCTCACAGGCAGATGGGTGGGGTGGAGGAGGGACTGGAGCTCAGGGGCAGGAAGGGAATGTTTGGGGCTCTGGTACCCCAGGTAACAAGACGGGGTGGGGCAGGAGAAATGGTGGTGGTTCAACTACCCCAGTGGTATCTCAGGGACCGTGGGAAGGAAGCAGTTCAGATGCAGAGTGGGGTGAAACTGCAGGAAGTGCAAGTTCAAGTAATTTAGCAATAGCCAGTGGAAGAGGAGAAGAGGGGAGCAGCATCAGCAGTAGTGCAGGCAGCCTTGGTGTTGTTGGCAGCAGTTTGGAGGATTCTTCCTCACCAAAGTTTGCAACTATGACAAAAGCTTGGGACAATCAGAAAGGGATTGATACTGGGGACGGGGCAGTTATGGAATGGGGTGGAGGCACTGGAGGTGAAGGACCATCCTCTAGTGGAGGAGGATCCATAGCTGGAAGTGGTGGAGGAGGGAGTGGTAGCGAACAGAAACAAGAGCATTCCTCATCTGGGCACCACCACTCCCATCAGACCTCCAATGCTGAAGTGGCCTTACTTAGCTTGCTCAATCGGCCTGACCTGGACCCCAAGGTTCTGTCAAACACGGGCTGGGGGCAGACCCAGATTCGACAGAATGTGGCCTGGGACCTGGACACCTCATCAGGAGTCGGAAACAGAAATGAAAGAAACACATCATCTTCCTCTGCGTTTTCATCAGCAACCATGAACACTACCACTACTCGCAGTCCTAGGTACCCATCTAACACTGGTTCAGTAACTAATGATACATCTGGTGGCAGCCATGAAACCAGCCTGAACTCTACAGTAAGGGATGGCTGGGATGGTGGCGCTGCACAGTCCACCTGTGGTCCTCATATGCCAAGTAGCACTATAAGGAAGCTGGGATCACCAGAAGAAGATCTAGAGGGCAGCCAGGGGAAGGCAGCTGGAGGCTGGGGTGATCTCCCACCTGAAAGCCAGGGCAAAACATGGGGGGCTGAAGAACAACAATGGGGGGATCAAAGAGGAGGTAACTGGAGAGACATAGGAGAACAGGGTAGTGGGTGGAAAGATGGTCCAGAAAATAAAGGAAAAGGGGGGTGGAAAGGAGGTGGAAGAGGGGAGACAAGTGGTTGGGGGGGAGGAGACTGGAGACAGAGAGATTCTACACCTGGAGGTGGGTGGGGAGATGGGAGGAGTAGAGGTGGGAGCAACTCTGATGAGGGATCTTCCTGGGGTGCATCGGATGAAGGAGGGTCTCAGCGAGGAGGATGGGGAGATGGGGGTGGCGTCAAATCCCACCCGGACTGGGGGAGTACAAAGCCCCATACAGCAGCAGCACAGATACCAAACAGCCAAGCGACACCAATGAAAGCCCCAAATCAGCAGCAGCACCAATCACAGGGTCAGCAACCACCAGGAGGTCCCATACAAGGAGGGTGGAACAGCCGGCCAAATGTTGGAGGTGGAGGTCCACCTTCCAAGAATCAGAACCAAAGTTCAGGCTGGACCTCTGGCCCGATTCCCCAAATCTCCGGAGGTGGCAGTAGTGACACCCTAGAACCCAGCGGCTGGGAAGAGCCCTCCCCTCAGTCCATCAGCCGCAAAATGGAAATCGACGATGGCACATCAGCCTGGGGAGACCCAAACCGCTACAACACCAAGAACGTGAACTTGTGGGACAAGAACAGTGCAATTCCAGGCCAGAGCCACAGTCAGCAGGCCCCACCACCATCCATGCAGCAGCAACAACCACCTAGAAGACAACAGGGGATGCAGTCCAGCAGCACAACTCCTGGCAATGGCGCCATGGGTAAGAAAAAGCTTTTATTTCACAGTGTCAGCCTTGTTAACAACCTTATGGACATTTTGCTATTAAAATCATAAACGATTAAGCTTCTTTTACGTAGTACTTTCTTCTAAACAACAATGTCTAATTTTATCAAGGTGCAGGCATGTGGGGAGGAGGTGTACAAACTGTGGATAATGGTACGGCAGCTTGGGGTCAGGCTTCAGATGCAACATCAGGTTGGGTTGATCCAGATGAACCTGGTAAAGCTTCTGGCTGGGGGAATCCTTCACCCAACCCTGGTAAACCTGGTAAGGATTTAAAACAAAAAAAAACAACAAAAAAACCCAGCATTTTGTTTTTCATGTGTTGATGATGCCTCAACCACATATCAGACATTTAGCAACATTGCACTTCTTAGTATGACTAGGCTTCATGAATGTTAACTCCACAATCCCCAAATAGAGAAACAGCTGACTTTTATCATAACCATCTGTTTTGTTTTCACTGCAGGTGCCAAGTCTATTGAAAACTGGATTGGAAAAGGAGACTCTATTTCAGCTTCCCGTCATCCAAGCTGGGATGAGGAAGAAGATGGTGGTGGCGGAGCCTGGAACAGCACAGGCTCACAGGGAAGCAGTTCTTCCTTCAACTCTGGAGGCTGGGGTCAGACACATGGGGGGAAAAGAGGAAACATGAAGGTGGGGAAGAAAGATTCAAGGACACACAAACGGCTATAAACTACAAATTGAAGTTCATTGTACTGCAACAAAACACTTTGATTTTTGTTTAGCACTTAAAGGGTAATGTTTGGATTTTTTTTCCTTAAAGGCCGGAGGAGGGGACAGTTGGATGAACCCAGTGTCACGCCAGTTTTCAAATATGGGCATTCTGGTAAGATACGAATAAGATAATTATTTAAGAAAAAACATTTTTTTAGCTCTCCTCTCACAGTCTAAAGACATGCAATTAGTGGAGTTCAGTTAATTGGTAATTCTAAATTGCCCATAGGTGTGAATGTGATTGCGAATGGTTGTCTGTGTGTTAGTCCTGCGACAGACTGGTGACCTGTCCAGGGTGTAACTCGCCTCTTGCCCTAAGACAGCTGGGACAGGCTCCACCCACCCTGACTCTGAATTAGATAAGGGAAGAGAGTGGATGGATTTATAACTTTCATGTATTTAGTGCCATTGCTGCTGTATGATTTGATATGATTTTGTTTCCCCCTCTATCACTAATGTTGTTATAATGGTTACATTATCAGTGAGGGTGCTATCACTGTACTACTAAAGAGTGAGGTCATTTTCTTTTCTTTTTTCTACCTCTCTCTAGGATGATCCAGGTGTCGACAAAAAAATGGAAGGAGACAAGAGAGGAATAACTGACTATAATGGAGAAATGCGGAGGGGAGGAAGAGGTGGAGGTGGTTACCGCATGCCTAGTTCCAAAGATATGGGCCCTGTTGACATGGGGCCCTATGGTGAAAAGGTGTGTTGGGAGTGTTAAGTAGTCTTTAATTATTATAAGAACAAAGGTAGCTGTCAGTTTGAATAATTTGAACTTTAGTACTCACAGTATCGACTGAGTGTTATAAAATATTACCACAAATAAAGTAAGGGTTTTAATGACCAATTAACCCTTTAGAGCCGATCGGAGCGGGCACGCTCTGTTTTGCGTAACTATTTTTAAATCCCGGTAGCACTGCAACCACGTAAGCTAGCGCAAAAAATTTTTTTGCATATGAAACCGGAGGAGTTGTACTTACATCTCATGCCATCAGCTTGTCCTAGGTCACGGTTTCCTTCCACATAAAGCTTTGCAAAAACTGCATAAAAAGCGCTTGCAGGAACAAAAACATAATATTCCAGAAACACGCTTTGCCGATCCGATCAGCTGTTCATAACACTTCCTACGTTGGAATAGACGTCAGCGCGAACTTTTGCATTTCCGCCATTACCTGCCCGAAACCGGAAGTGACGTCATTTTCGCGGAAATGTAGTCTTTTTTACCATCAGGGCCTCAGGGCCTATACTGGTCTTTTTAAAAGTTATCTTTGACTTTATGACTTTCTGTGTCGTTTCTGGGATGCTTAGGACTCATATTGCACTGCTGGAAATAGTTTATTTTGATGCATATGCTGCTTTTTTGCAAATTTGCAGTATAATATTTATTTTCGTTTTTCCTGCATAAATTGGTGTATTTCAAAAATAAAACTATGAAGACACTTAAAATAAATTTCCTGTGGTGGGAAACTATTTTGTGCAACTTTTTTGTATTTACAGTTTTGAGGGATAAGCCTCTTAAATTTCTCTAACTACAAATATATGTTAAAAAAGCAAAAACGATTTTCAATTTTTTTGTAGTTTATTGCACTTTTTTGCAATTTATGTAATTACTATGCACTTAATGAATACATATTATTAAAATCTGGGCTATAATGGTTGTATTGATGTATATCAACTTGAAATGCTCCCAAAAATGGCTCCACAGCATGTAAAAATATAATATAAGCTCTGGCGGACTTGGTTCTATGGTAGGTCTTAAAGGGTTAAGGAAGCTGGAAAGTTTTTAGATGTAAAGTGGCACTTCTACACTTTGGCAAGCTTTATCAGTGCTATGTAGATTTAATCAATTATGGCAGGTAGAACCATGGAGCTGAAATTGAAGAGAAATGCTCCTTTCCTTTTAAAGATAGGATGATATGAATTGTGGATGCTTCGTTTTCTCTTGCTGTGCTCAGGGACTGCACAGAATGTTACCAAGGGCCTCCACTGGCCACACTTCGAGAGCCCTGGCTTTAGTTGTAAATTGTTTCTATTCTGTTCCAGATGGGTGGCCACGGAGTGTTTGTCAGTGGTGGTGGAGGGATGTCTCAGCCTCGAGGGATGCACCAGCCTGGCATGCATTCGATGAACCCCTCCCAGGGGTTACGTGCACAAGTGCCTCATCCGTTCCTGTCTGCTCAGGTTTGTTTCCTGTTGTTATTAATTATGATGAAGCTGTTTGTACAAGGTTTGGTTTGGTTTTTTTGGTATATTGGATATCTTATACAAATGCAGAGCAATGGGTCATCAAGGTCAGCTAACCTCACACATCTGGTGGTCTCACAAGTTTTTTGAGAAGAGTTTATACATAATTATTAAATATATATAATAACATAGTCCATTAAACTTTGTGCCAATTTTATGAAGGTAACTGAAACCTGTACGTGACATTAAGTAAAGAAAACAATTGATTTTCACTATACATGACATAAACAAATTATAGCATTACAGTTGGTTAGTTAATATTAAATTATATATAATATAATTATATTATTTTTAACAACTAATTAAACTTTAGCTTAGTTATTTTACTGACTACTCCCACCACTTATTAAAGTAATTATAATGGCGTCGCCAATAGGGCTGGGCCATATTATACCGTTCACGGTAATACCGGTATAATGTTAGGCAACGATAGGAAAATGAAATATCGCGATAGAATGGGAGTAAAACGCGCATGCGCAGTGCCTTTGTTTTCATACGCACATGGCCGATTGTTGAGTGAAACAGATGAACCAGAATTGGTTTGTAAAAATGGTGCAACTTCAGTGATGTGGAACTGGTTTGGTGTTTGTCCGTCAGATACACAACAAAGCACATTTTTTTGCAGAACATGCAAGCGGCCGTTGTTATTGTCATATTTGTCGGACTAAGATGCTCTTAAATCTGGGAGTAATCTGGGTCCTAAACTCCGTAATTCTTCAGGTCAAACAACACTGCAGCATCACTTAGAGTTAAAAACTGTCTAAATTCTTTCATCTTTAATAAAACGATCAGCATTGCTGCTTTACCAGGTGTAACTATAAAGTTTAACTTCCAGGCATCCATGAAAACAAAAGTTATTACATTTAACGGAGTTAGAAGTTAGCAGGAAGCTAGCGGAAGTTAGCTCGCTAGTTTCGCTAGTTACCTAAGCATGATATAGCATGTTCTGACGGAGAGATTTCTGAAAAAAATCAAACGTACAGCTCTGCTATCACTTCCAACATAAATGAAGACAGGAAACTAAACAGCAGTGACGTTTGTAGGGTTACTGAAGTTGGGCTAGCTGGTATATAATGATGTGCTACGTGATCGCTAGCGACACAGCTATGTTAGCATAACATAAACAGTGAAGCTGGAGGACGAACACTAACACTTTTCCACTTATAAAAGTTAACGTGAAGGTTCTTCATGGTTAGAGACAAATGCAATCGCATGGCAGGATACTGTAAACGGACCAAACTTCAGTCAGGAGAACAACTGAGCTAATCCATCCACAATACGAGGTTAGTCATTAATATACTGCAACAACATGGGAATAGAGCCGCTGCCAGAGAATTCAACATTAATGAATCAATGGTACAGAAGTGGAGGAAGCAAGAAGAATGAGTTTAATAAAGTTTGATTTATCTGACTGCTTTGTTTCGCTTAATGTGCCTTATAATCCCGTGCACCTTATGGTCCGAAAAATACGTACTGCACACTGCAGTTTAATGTTGCAAAGCACCTCTTTTTAACTTCAGTGGATATTATACATGGTTATGCTCAGGATATGTCAGCCCATTTCTACTGGAAATGCCTTTTGGTTAAACTTTCAGCAAGGAATTTGCATTTGCACTGTTACATTTTTATAAAGCTTTAATGTACATAAAAACCAGCTTGTTTAAGTGAAAATAAATGGAAGGTTGTCTTTTTGCGCTAGTAATGTTGTGGAGTTGTATTTTGTCTCGCATCAATTATATCGTCGGTTATATCGTTATCGCAAATTTTCAAATATATATCGTGATAAATATTTTTGGCCATATCGCCCTGCTCTAGTCGCCAACTAATATTTAGTCATATTCTGCAATCACAGACTATAAAAATTTCAGTTTTATCGAACTAGAAGCTGCCTGCCTACAGCGTGCAGAGTCACTGCAGTATGCACTAGCACATGTGATACAGGCACATAATCTGCCTCATGTAAATGTGACACCAATTTGAAATGTTTTTAAACTGAATATCAGTTTTTGACAGGGCTTTCATACATTTCTTGCGTTTGGTTTCGATGCTCCAGCTTATCCTGCACTGCTGGAAACCTGACAGGGCTTATTGATAGAGTGTCCCTGTTTCTCATAACGTGCTTTGCCTGGAGTGTCTTTCAGCACCCATATACTTGTGAATTCTTGTGGCTTGCAGGTGCCGGGTCCTATGCTGAAGCAGATGCCCTCTCCTGGTGGAAGTGTGGGTGGTGTAGTTGGAGGAGTAGGAGGTGTCGGTGGTGTTGGAAGTGTCGGAGGGGTTGGCGGAGGCGTGTTCCCTCCCCAGATTTCCCCACAGCAGCTAGCAATGCTCAGCAACATTTACCCCCCAATGCAGCAGTTCCATCTGGTAAGTGCCTGAATGATACGTCATCGATTGATTGTCAGTAGTTTTTCTTATTAGTTTATAGTGGAAAACATTGATGTCGAAGCAGAAGATGTAGACTAAATAATGTCACTTTGTAATGGATTAAAATGTTTGTGAAAACAGCTGTGTTTTGTTTTGTTTGTCCGCCAACACACAGGCTTGTCAGTTCCTGCTACAACAGCAGCAGCAGCAACAGCAGCAGCAGCAGTTTCTGCAGAACCAGAGGAAGTTCCCTCAGCCTCAGCCTCTCAGGCAGCAGCCAGACCCACAGCAGGTGAGCGTGCATGCCAATAAAATGCCATCAGAGCAGTAACAACACTATAAATAGTACTCTGTAAAATGTGGTCAGAAATACTCAGAAGTTCTGTTAGGCTAATTAGCTGAGGTGTAGTTCAGAACCATCACTTTATTTTTAACCTTTGGTGACAGATGTGACACTAGTGTTTGCTTCAGTCACGTCAGACTAGAATATGTGAAACTATGTAATATAAATATAGATTAGTGGTGACTATTCAACTGTACTTTTTTAAATTTCATCTTGTCAGCTGGCGAGGATTATGGCTATTCTGCAGCAACAGAGACAGCATCAGCAGGGTGGAGTTGGAGGAGCAGCACCAGGAGGGAGTTCCAAACTGTCCCCCTCTCACCTGGGAGGAGGCCTATCCAAACAGGCCATGGTAGACCCTGTTCCACATCCTGGAATTGGGGGAACCTTATCAGACCTTCACACCAAAACACCAGGGATGTACTCTGGTGAGTGCTTGTGGTTAGGTGTAAATTCAGCGCTCCCCGGATTTGCATAATATTCAGTTTTATTTAATTTTTTTATAGCACCAAATATCACAACAGTCACCTAAAGGCGCTTTATATTGTAAGGTGAAGACCCTACAATAATAGACAGAAAATCCCAACAATTGCCTTGGAAAGGCAAATCCATCTGCTGTGACCAGTAGTGGGTGAGGAGAGGGAGACGGGATAAAAGGCACACTGTGGAAGAGAGCCAGAGATTAATAATAACAATGGTTAAATGCAGAGTGGTGTGTAAATATTGAGTGAAGAAGAAATGCTGAAAGCTCAAGGCTCTGACTATCAAAATATTATGTGCGCATTAAAGCTGACACTTTTTTTTTTTTTCCATCTTGCCAGGGCTTACTCCTGGAAGTAACCTGTCAGGACTGGAGCTCGGTCCCATGATGGGAGGGATGAAGGATCTAGGAGGACAGCAGTCCCGCTTTAAATGGATGATGGAGGGACACTCGCCAGCTCCCTCTCCCCCCGACTCAACCATTCACAAGAACGGTAGGTAAACAGATGGTCAGCAACTGGTCTGGTAATCATCTTTGTTCACAGTGTATCTGAATGAGCCGCTGTGAACCAAAATGTTGCGAAACATATTCATGTCAGTCTGTCTGACCTCCTTTCTCTGTCATGTCCCATTTTTAAAGGCCCTTTACCCAGTGCTGTAAAGGTTAGAGGAGGGTCTCCTTACTCCCAGTATGAAATGCTGGGAAGTGATGGTTTGGGGATTCCCCCTCAGGGCTCTGCAGACAGCTGGCACCGGACCCCTGGTAGTAAAATGGGGAACAAATCTGCCACATCAAGCTGGCCTCCAGGTGAGTGGTTTTTTTTCTGTTTTTTTTTTTTGTTTTTTTTTTTGTCTGCTACTTACCAAAACAGCTGTTTTTCATCTTAATAACTAAAATAAATAATTTGCTTCTAATGCTGGGGACATCCAGTATGTGTAGTACTTAAGTTGAAGCCTTGGAGCCAGCATAGTTAACAAACCCTGCAGGCACACGGTTATTAAGTTGGACTGTTTTGCACGGCATATTTGTTAATCGGGGTTTTGTTTTTTGTTGTATTTCCTCCGTAATTACAGAATTCCAGCCCGGTGTGCCCTGGAAGGGCATACAGAACAGTGGAGACCCAGAGTCTGATCCCTATATGACCCCTGGTAGTGTCCTTGGCTCCCCAGGATCCCCAAGCCTCAACGACTCTGACCACCAGTTACTGCGAGACAACATAGGTATTTGAAGTTTTGACGAGCATAGGTGTTGGTTTTGACTCTGGTATTATGATTTGTATTACAAGAACTCTGCTTCTGTCCCAAATAAAGCCCAGAATAGATTACAGGGACTCACTGTGCTAATGATTAGTCATTTTGAGAATGAACATGAATCTGAAATTCTGCCGTCTAATCTGCTATATCACTAAAGGTGCAGTTGTTAATAGACTGCATTACAATCTAAGTTCCCCTTTGAAGGCTGCAGCTCATCCCTACGAGGATTAAGGCTAAGTACTAAATCTTTTCACCACTTACTGTTATAGCTGTCAGCTGGTGATTATTTTATATGGCAGGCATTTCTTTTGTGTTAGTTCTTACTACAGAGCTGTTAGTTTGGCTCTCTTTCACAGATTTCTACCAACTAAAAACAAAAAATCCCAGAAAACAGGGACTCTGATCTGAAAATGACATTTTTATTTTGTCTGTTTCTCTTGTAGCCTACAGTTGTCTGCTATGCCAAGCTCAGGACCGGATAAAGCAATTTTAAGCATATTGCTGCTTTTTCTTAATCAGTATAAGTTATAGTGGCTGCATCCCCTAAGGTTCCTAGTTCTGCATTTGTCATATACAACAAAAAAAGCTGCACTAGTGCTTTAAACAGTGTCTCACCCTGTATAGTATAAAATAGGAAAAACTACTAATAGTAGAAGAGATGAGAGGAAAAAAATGGAGAAAATAAGCAAATAAAAATTCTCTCACACAAAGGTGGTAATTTGAGGTGGTAGACTATGCTTTAAATATAAAATGAAAGACAATGATTTGGCAATGACAAAGTCACAGCATTCAGGGTGGCGATGGCCTTTGTGTATAAACTTTTCAGAAGTGTAGTGGTGTTTAGATAATATTGTAATGTTTTGTAGGGCCAAATCCTTCTCTCAACACCTCGCTGCCTTCACCTGGTGCCTGGCCCTACAGTGCCTCAGACAGCCCCCTCAGCAATGCACACAGCACAGGTGGGTTTTTGATTGGTGGATATTGTTAAACTGTATTTACATTTTGACTTATTAGCTTCATTATATTGTTTCTGTCATGTGTTAGCACTGTGTTTTACAAGTTAAGAGTTCTTTTTTTTTTTTTTTTTTTTTTTATGCCTCTTTCTTCCACTCACCTTTTCCTTCTTAGGAAAGTACTCTGATTACAAGCCCAGCTGGCCTCCAGAGCCCATTGGACAGAACAAGTTGTGGAAGACCAGTCGCAACAGCTCCCAGCTGCCACGCCCCCCTCCTGGCCTAACCAATCAGAAGCAAGCCTCACCCTCGCCATGGGGTACTGGTGGCCCTCGGTTAGCCCGGAGCTGGGGAGGGGGTGGGATTAATCAAGAGTCAAGATTTGGGCAAGGTACCTCTACAGGGACCTTACTTCATAGTTTACAGCTTAACTGTTTATGATGTAGAGGATGAAGTCAGTGTAAATAAAGAAATCTTACATTTGTCATTTTATCCCTAATTTATAGGCTCAGCTTGGAGTGATGGTGCAGCCTCCAGAGGCAGCTGTTGGTTGCTGTTGAGCAACCTGACCCCTCAGGTAAGGAGGAGGAGAAGCAAACACTGAGAAACGACTAAACAAGGCAGTTATTGCCATCTTCAGAAACTGAACTTGTGCGAAAGGGTGATGTAAAATCGTAACAGGACCGTGTTGTATGAGCAGTGTGTCTCACACTTCATGCATTTGTTTGATGATCGCCACGTCATTCATATAATTATGTGAAAAAATAATGATCGACAATTTAATAGCTTGAAGGAATTTGGATGAGCTTTTCTTGTGAAACATAAGAGAAGGAATTTAAAGGGGAGGAGGGGGGGGGGATTTGTGATGGCATTAATGAACACCCCCCCCCCCCCCGATCAAGCTACAGCTGGAAAACCTTAAAAATCAGTGAAGCAGTCACATGGAAAATTTATTATGATGATTCAGTAATAATCACACTCTAATATAAAAAAATTTGTGTAATTTATATATTTGTGGTTTTTATTACATATTCCAAAAGGAGAGTAACTGTGCCATTACTTTGTTCGCCCCTTATTCTTCTTCTGGCTTTGCAATAAAGGCGTTAACAGGCAGAGAGGTGCTGCTGCTGCTGCTGGTGGTCAGACCAGGACGAGCTTTCCCTGCCATCAGTATCAGAACTATATCATCCGGTTTAATAAAATGAATGTGATCTTTGCACAACCTTTAAAGGTGCACAGTGAAGCAGACAACAAAGAAGAGAAACGAGTGCAACAGTAAGTGGCACAACAAAGGGTCCTGTTAATTTGAGACTTGTTTTGAGAGTTGATGAAGGAATAGGTTGTTTAAAAAAAAACAACAAAAAAAACGAAGTGTATAGACTTGTTTGGTAAGAAAAGAAACCTGGAAGCTATACAGTACTATACCCAAAGCCAGTGTAGCTACTTTCAGCTCTTCCCTTATTTAAAAGCAGGTGTCTGTTTGATTTGGCAAGGGTTTTGTTTTTTGTTTTTTGTTTGTTTTTTTTTTTTAAAACACTGAATAACACTCTTGACAATGATCCCAGTGGGATTTGTCTCCTGGGTTCAAACCAGGGATCTTTGTCTCATTAGGCAGGTATCTAAACCATAGCTGTTTACATATGCAACATGAAAATGTGCACAATTGACTTTGTGTAGTATAAAATAGTCATGAGGAATAATGTACGCTATGATAAAATTATAGATGCGATTCAAATTATTTAAAGTGTTTTTTGTTTTTACCTCGAATGGTTCATTGAAGGCCTCAGTTTTAAAAATCGATTTTCTTAAGTACTTCATGTGTTCACGGGTTAAACCTCTTTGACACAACAGAATTGATCATGGCCATAAATACTTAGACCATATTAACAGCTACATGTACAGATCGGTCAGGGTTTAGGCACTTTAAACTGCTTTTCTCATTCATTTGCATTCCCCTTCACTCTGTCCTATGCAAATTACACGGACCCATGAATGACCCAGCTGTAATTTGATTGCCAAGTTGGATGAGCCATTTAAGCAATTAGAGCTTGTATAAATGACACTTCCACGACTTCCTCTGTGAAAATCATAGAAATTAAAGTGTTTTCCAGAGTAAGACCAAGTTTGTTCTTGTTAGAATCTCCCGTGCAGGCTTGCACAACTTGAAGATCTTACTGTAAATGTAACTTTATTACATGTCATAAAGCCACACCTTACCACTCACATTATTTATTAGTGCACAGTTTTTCATGTACATAATCATTGTTGTGTGGCCTCCTTACCTGACCTTTCTCTGGCCCGATAAGTGATCACTCAAGATAGTGGATAATTGCCCTATGAACGTTACATCACACATCCACGCGTTCTGCTGAGGACATTGGTCGATGTAATATAACTCCTCGCTCCTTACTTTTACCTCTACCATTGCAACAAAGTGACTATCAGTAATCTTTTCTAATCAAAAGTCTTGCGTTATGTTTGGGTTCCTCAGAAATCAAGAGTCTCTTCACAGTAACAGATTTTTCACCAAAATTGGTCCTTCTAAATATGACAAACACCCTCCAGAGTCTAATCCTATACGGTATCTATACAATTATTCCCTCTTCCCTGTAGATTGATGGCTCCACGCTGAGGACTATCTGTATGCAGCATGGCCCCCTGCTGACCTTCCACCTTGGCCTGACCCAGGGCAGTGCTCTGATTCGTTACAGCACCCGGCAGGAAGCAGCCAAGGCCCAGGGTGCACTGCACATGTAAGTTTACCTATACCCTCACTGCTCCGCGTGAAGCAAACGGTAATTCTGCACATACTGACCTGAAGAACCTTGTCTTATAATTTTCTTAAACAGGTGTGTCCTGGGCAACACCACGATCCTGGCGGAGTTTGTGAGCGAAGAAGAGGTTGCTCGCTATGTTGCACATTCCCAGGCCGGAGGGGCAGAGGGAGCCAGCTCAGGAGGGGCAGCGACCGGTGGGGCACAGGGTTCATCCGGAACAGGCACAACTGTGGTGGCCAGCAGTGGAGGAAGTTCTCCGGGGAGCGAGCGGGCAGCTGTGGGGGCAACTTCAGGTGGAAACGGAAATGGCAGTGGAGGAGAGAGTGGAGCAGCAGTTCTAGCTGGAGTTAGGTCCTCTGGCTCTGGCTGGCAGAGTCTTGATGGTACAGGTAGTTCTTCAGAGAGCTCCTCAGCCCAAGGACCCGGGCTGGGGATATTTTCCCAGTGGAGCACCAACGGGGCTGGGGAGGGAGGAGGCGTCGGGGGAGTAGAGTCTGGGAGGTCTGGGCTTTGGGGAGGCATGACTGCAGGATACCCCAGCAGCAGCCTGTGGGGGGCACCGCAGATGGAGGAAAGGCACCAAATGGACAGCCCTGCTGGATTGTTGCCTGGCGACCTACTGGGGGGAGGAACCGATTCCATCTGAGGATTCCCCCCCCCCCGCTTCCATTTGTACGTGTAGGTTTGGACACACTGATACAGCATACACTGGGATTCATATGTACTTACTATGGCACACGCGCACACACACATATACACATACATACACGCATTACATGGTATGCATATAAATGTACTACACATATACACACGTGTGCATACGTATACGTAGTATGCAAATTTATGTGCACACACAAAGCAGAAATGTGAGACATGCTTACACACATTCTCGTGGCCAGACTTAAGCTATTATATAAAACAAATGCAGGGACTGTTAGATGTGTATACAGCCTTTTTTTCCACAGATGAAGATTTCAACTGCTTAGACTTGAATCCTGAAAAAAAAAAAAAAAAAGAATGAAAAGTCAGTTGGTCTGAAAGACTTGACTGGATTGCAATGTGCTTAGTAAATAGGTGACTTTTCAGCAGATTTACATACACATGCACACACCAAATACAGAGAAGCCTTCAGACAGATAGGCACTGTAAACAGCATTACTTTCATCGTAAAAGAGAACTTAAAACTACTACATGATGTGAGGTTTAAAGTGCAGTTTGTATTCACATCCCCTTAAAGATGGAGATCGAATTCAAACCCATGCAAACAGCTCTGATTGACAGCAGAACTGTATCTTACTGTGTATGTTAAGTTTGTTTTCTGTTTTGTTTTTGTTTGTATGGTTTTAATTTTTAAACAGTGAAAATACTGAAATGTCATTGTTCTGTTTTCAAAATGCTGACCTCCTACTGTTGTATCTCACGCACTCTTTTTCTCTGTTATTCTCTCTTGAACATGGTTGTTACTGTTGCAGTGATAAATGTTAAATTGCAGGCAGTTTGAGGCTATGATGCATTTCTCCATGTGTTGATACTGTGTGCACGCGTAGTGTCGTACACACTGAGCGTGAGTGAGACTGAGACCAAGTAAGTGGATTAAACCACCGCAGTTGTCATGCGTGAGTGCGCGTGTGCGTGAATGTGAGGATGATGTGTGTGCATGTTAATGCCTGTCATAATGTGGGCAAGGCTGCTTACTTATACAGAAGGTCTATACAAAAATGTTTTTGAGTGCATTCAGTATACTGCTGACTGTGTGTTAAGAAATATTCGCACTAATGCTTTTCTCTCTCATTTGAAGTTGTTTTTTCTTTTTTTTAAAAGCAGACTTGTCTTTTTTTATTGTCCGACCTGCAATAATAAAAAAAGAACATTTTGATGACACAAAGAGCTGAAGGCATACGCGTCGAGAAAAAAAGATGGACATGCCAAAATCTTATCAAACTGTGTAGAGCGGGAGGGAGGGGTGGGATGGGTTGTTTACAGATGCAGAGTAAGCGTTACCGTACGTTTTTAATGTTCTGTTGTTGTGTATTCGTTTTAAATTAAGACAGGCTTTAACACTCCTGTTCAGTGTTTTCGTTTTGAGATTTTACAAATAAAAAATAAAAAAAATTTATTTAAACAAAATGAGAACAAGATTAATAAAGATGAAAGTATTGGCTTCTAAACTTGTTCTTCTTCTTTGTTATGTCATTTGTGTGTGTGAATTCAGGTGTCTGTCTGCTGTAATCCACACTTGGCTCAGCAGGTGATCATGACTAAAGAAAAAAGGTGTATGGACCACATGTCAGTCACCCTCTCATCACTATTGACAAACCAATCCTATTTAACACTTGCGTCAGTCTCTGGTAAGCCAGTGCTTACTGAATGAAATTATTTACCCACACTGATAACCTTTATGGGTTCATCCTGTGTTAAACCTGTATGAGGTTGTCCATGTAACCTTTATTATACACCTTAAATTTTATGGCTTGATATAATTTTCAAGTGCCCTTGCATATAGTCCCGATCAAAATTTAAGACCACTTGGAAAAATGGCCAAAAAAAAATCATGTTTTGCATGGTTGGATCTTAACAAGGTTCCAAGTAGAGCTTCAACATGCAACAAGAAGAATTGGGAGTGAGACAAAACATTGTTTTGAGCATGCAATTTATTGAAAACAACACGGAAACAAACAGGCTGATTACAGCTGATCAAAAGTTTAAGACCACATGCCTTTAAAGAGACAAATCTGTGCAAACATGTGGCTTCATTGTAATTTTCTGTCAGGTAGGCACACTGTCATGACAATCTGACAGAAAAGGCAAAATATTTCCCTTTTTAAACGTGGTTGGGTTGTTGAACCTCATAAACGGGGTCTCTCGCAGCACACCATCGCTGGTGAGGTGGGACGCAGTAAGACAGTCATTGGAATTTCTTAAATGATCTTGAGGGTTATGGAACAAAAAACTCAAGTGGAAGACCCCAAAAAATTTCACCAGCACTGAGCTGGAGAATCCAATTGGCTGTCCGTGAAGACATAGGCCGATCTTCTACCCAAATGAAGGCCGTTACTGGTGCCGACTGCAGCACCTTAACCATCGGATGGCATTTGACACTGAAGGGCTTTAAAAACAAAAAACGTCTTCAATGGCCTTGTCTCCTTGAACGCCACAGAACTTACTGTTTGGACTTTCCAAGAGAGCACCAAACATGGGACATTGAAAGGTGGAAGAAAGCTTTATTCTCTGATGAGAAAAAATGTAACCTTGATGGCCCTGATTGTTTCCAACGTTACTGGCATGACAAGTAGATCCCACTACTCAAAACGGCCTACTACGTCAAACAGCCACTGGCTATGTCCAGATGTTGCAGAGAGCATCCCTCATGACTAAGGGCCCTCGTCTGTGTGGTAATGACTGGGTTTTTCAACAGGACAATGCTACAGTAGACAATGCCTGCAGGACGAGGGACTTCTTCCAGGAGAATAACATCACTCTTTTGGACCATCCTGCGTGATCGCCTGATCTAAATCCAATTGAGAACCTTTTCAGATCAATGGCAAGGGAAGTTTACAAAAGTGTACAACAGTTCCAGACCATCTTCCTGTGACCATCTTCACCACTTGCAGAAATGTTCCCACTCACTTCATGGAAATGCTTGCATCAAGCATGCTGCAACAAATTTTTGAAGTGATCAACAATAACAGTGGAGCTACTCATTACTGAGTTCATGTAGGGAACTTGATTTCTGTTTTGGGAGGGTTTACAGGTTTTTTTGGTGGTGTGGTCCTAAAGATCAGCTGTAAAGCAGCCTGTTTCCATTTAAGGGTTGTTTTCAATAAATTGCATGCTCAAATTTTTTTTTTGTCTCATCTCCAATTCTTCTTGTTGCATGTTGAAGCTCTACTTGGAACCTTGTTAAGATCCCACCATGCAAAATAGGATTTTTTTTTTTGCCATTTTTCAAGTGGTCTTAAACTTTTGATTAGGACTGTATGTAGGATGAGCTCACTCTCTCTCTCTTTCCCAACTGGTCCTAGCTGACCCCTCCCTGAGCCTGGTTCTGCTGGAGCCTGGAGGTTTCTTCCTGTTAAAATTGTCACCAAGCGCTTGCGCTAAAGTCTGACTGTTGAGTTTTCTCTGTATTATTTTAGGTTCTTTACCTTACAATACAAGGTTCCTTGAGGCAACTGGTGTTTTGGTGCTATATAAATAAAACTGAATTGAAAACGATTGGATTCAAGAAACGCCCTTTGGCATCAGATTTTAACACATGGAAGGTAGGAACAAGAATAATGGCAAAGTGAAAAACTGTGCAGGGACATAACCAGGGATTTAAAAAAAAACAAAAAAACTCTTGCATAATTAGTAGTAGTACTACATAATTATCTCATTATTAATGCAGGAGTATGCACACACTTGACTATTTACACTAAAAACGAATGACAGTAATAATGGTATTGGATAGTTATTCGTGAATGGTAAATTTGCAGATATAGGAGTCGTTATATGTGGCGTTTTCCTTTAATGGCAGTGCACTGACATTCAGGGAATGACATCATTGCGCTGTGAACACGCACGTCGTTAAGTAACGAGAGGGGGAGACAGACTCGAGCGGAGAACGGCCGTCGTACTGCCGGAGCATCTCAGGGACTATTAACAGGGAGTGCAGTCGACGACTGAGCTAAGAGCTGGGGGTATGAGAGCCACCAGAATCCGCTTCCATCCTCCACTACCCGGGCTCTTGTCCGACTGACAACCATCGGATCAGAACCTTCACCAACCCAGCTCTCGGACGAACCTAATATCGGGTGAGTGCTGGGTCAGGGAACCGGAGAAACCAAGGGGGAAAAGGGGCCAGATTCGGCCGAATCAGACGCTCCTATTCACGGCTTCCAAGAGAGGGGGAGGGGGCGCGTAGTAGGGATCTGCACAGGCTTGTCCAGTGACATACATGGGTGCGGTTATAATATAAAATGTGACGAAGTATAATATTAAATATTATTAGCTTTCTTTATTTTATTTTTTACAGTATTAACGGGGCTACGCGTATCACGGTTCCGTTTACGTATTTATCCTAGCTTACTCTTAGCAGCTAACTCTTAACTAACGTAGCAGCCTAGCGCTGATGTTTTTCACTAACGTTACTCGAAACGTCCTCAAATTATACAGAAACACTCAATAAACACTCAGTAAATACTCAGTAAATCTTAGCAATTTAAAAAAAACGTAACTGAAACTACGGCAGATTTGTTGCTCTTGCCTATTCGCCACTGGCTTGCTACTTGTCAAATTGCAAACAGGAAAGAGAAATGTAGCGTTGCCGTTATAAAAAAAACAACAACAACATACATTTTTGTTGCAACTTTAGGCGATATTAACACACGCATTCAGCGTGGAGTCTGTAACACGCGAGTTGTTTGTGTAGTAGTGACAGCTGTCCGTGTGCGAGAGGCATAACGTTAGCTCTGTTCTTCGTGTGATTGTGAAATCTTTTGGCTCTGTTACAGTACTTGTTTTGTTTGTTTTAAAAGAGCGATAATCATTTCCAAGTATAGCACTTTTTTAAACATCCATCTAAACGATTACATGTACGGAAAACGCACGATAATTTAACTTCAGATTGAGGTCATTTTAGTGATATATTGTCTGTGTGTGTGATTTTTCAACCACAGTGTACAACATCCTCAGGACATCCTGTCTCAGCAGTCACCACTAAGACTCCCCCCAACCAGCAGATGTGTACTGTACCATCTTAACCAATCCACTCTCGTGTAGACGATTACTACCGTAATAGCACATGGTGTTTTTTCCAGTGCAGTGTGACAGGCTAATTCCACTTGCTTCACTTCACACAAGGCACCTTTGAAACCTCAAATCACAGACTCTTCACGTTACTGCAATAACTGCATTTGCTGTACTAAAGTCTGTCTTAGTCTTTTAGTAGCTCATGAGAAAATATCTCAAATAATATGGGTAGAGTCTTATATTTAGCGTCTTGTGCCACTGTTCCTATATGAAGTAATTAACCATTGGCACTTTCGTTGTACCCTTTAGATGTAACCTTGTGTTAGTGTTCCTCCCTAAATCGGGAGACCTGGCTGCAGCACATGAGACATGAACTCTCACTCTTTAATGACCCAGATCCATCTGCCTCTATCACATCTCCTAGCAGGCTGTCCTCATCAGGTAGAGTTCATCAGGATATGTACGGCCTTTGTGATGCAGTTGCTGCTGATGAAAAGCAAGGTTCAGTTGATCCATGATGGTGATTCCTGGGTGTTTTTTAGAGCTTGTGTCTGCGTTCCAGCAAAACTAATATGTGGAGTCATTTAAAGTTGGGATTTTATAAAGGTTCTTGAGTTGGCAGATGCAACACAGGGATTGGTGAAGAAGATGCAGGGCGTTCTGTGCTTTGCAAACGTTCGGTTGGAAAGTTGAGGGTTGAAACTCGAAAGCGACAGCATTTTATAAACGAGCGTCAGTGTAATAGGATGTTTTGTTGCAGTAGTGTTAAAGGGTGGCGACAGTAGAAATGTCCATGCTGATAAAGTCTGTGCAGCGCTTTGTGGAGTTCATCACACAGAATTGTGTGAGGGCCTTGACATAGATAAAGCCAGTCAGTGGCTGGCTGCTCATGCCTTCACTCGCTTGGCAGTGCCAGCGCAGAACGGCAGAGAGCTTAGTCTTGCTTTTGCAATGGCTGCACAATGTGGCGTGGTGGAGCGAGCACTAAATAAGTGATGATCCTGCTCCGACATCACGTGCAAATCAGCTCGACACACACACACACACAAAACCCCCCCCCAAAAAAGCTGTTTCATTTCCTCGTGTGTGCCAAGTCCGTTGATTCTGGTTCACTCCACTTCCAAGTGGAAACTGGCATTTGTGCATGGCCTCTCTCTCTCTCTCTCTCTCTTTTTTTTTTTTTTTTCTTTTTTTTTTTTTCCTGTTTTTCTTTCTCCTCCCTTCCATGTTTTTGCTGATCTCACTGCAGCCGCCTCTCTCTCACCCCTAGCTGCCCTACAAATCTGATCTTGTATTTCTGGGCACCAGACAGCTGTTTGCTGATCAAGTGGCCCTGTTTGGGCCACATTCTGTCTCAAAAACATGTGAACACTTGAGTGCTGAGGGATCGGTACACATCATGTGAGCAGTTGACTGACCCTTGAGGATAAATTCCCTCTTTCTGCCTTTAGGGGAAAGTTCAGGAAATGGTCATGGTTATAGCTGAAGTGGTGAAAGAGGAGCGATGATGCTCAGTTTGTATGTTTGTTGCTTTATTTTAATATCTGTGTTTTCCCACTGTGACAGTGACAAGTTGGAAGCATGGAGCTGAGAGTTGGGAACAAGTACCGGCTCGGGCGAAAGATAGGGAGTGGTTCTTTTGGAGACATTTACCTCGGTAAGTTGAAGCATCCACTTTCTTTTTTCTTTTTTTTTTCTTCAGTTCTTAAACGCTTTACCCAGCTTTCTGCCCGGTGAGGTTCTTTCCACATTAGTGTGTGGAGAGCCTCTCTTTTCAAACTGTGCCATTCCTTTTTTTTCTTTTTTTTTCCTCCTTTATCCGGGGACTGAACTCAGATTTTCCTTTATGCTCATTCGTCTTTGGTCCTCGTACATGCAAAGGTGCAATTGTCTTGACTGCTGTGGGTATTTCTGCACGTGTCTCTTCAGGTGCCAACATCGCCACTGGTGAGGAGGTAGCCATCAAGCTGGAATGTGTGAAGACCAAACACCCACAGCTGCACATTGAAAGCAAGTTCTACAAGATGATGCAAGGAGGAGGTAAGAAATTAGAGCTTGGACATGCTTGTCAAGATTTTTCAACACATTCCTTCTTGAATTTATTGGCCAAGACGGCATAGGAGATGCAAATCCTATGAAATCTGCTAAATGTGTAAAGTGAAGATGACGATAAATGTCCAACCAGCAGTGTGTGCGCCACGATTCGGGGGCTTTGTTCTGATTTGATGTGTCTTCACTAGTGGGCATTCCATCTATAAAGTGGTGTGGCGCAGAGGGAGACTACAATGTGATGGTGATGGAGCTGCTCGGCCCTAGTCTGGAGGACCTCTTCAATTTTTGCTCCCGCAAATTCAGCCTAAAGACTGTCCTGCTTTTGGCTGACCAGATGGTATGCTACGAACCTTTCAGTTAAAGTCAGGGATAATTTTGTGATATGTGTGTTTTGTAATATTGGCCTTTTTGTAGACTGTGCTGGCCTAGATGTTAGATTTTATTGGTGGCTCTCTCTCAAGCACAACTGATCTCACCTTTTGTTCCAGCTGAAGCTTCTCTTTATACATCCTCTGGCACATTTTGCCTTGTTTTCATATCAATGGAATGAGAAAGCCAAGATGTATTGAGGGCACTAAGGGTATGGCTGGCTTTTTAGATGGGATGAGAACACATTTTGTCTACATAGCTTTCATTGCTGGTTGCAGGGATTTTAAAAAAACAAAAAACAAACTCCACAGGAAGTGGTGACGCTCAGTCTGTTGTGGAGATCATTTACACCAGTAGCTTCAGTTAATAGATATTAATTGCATATGCTGGGCAGGAAGTCATAAAGTGTAAAGGACAGCCGGAAGGTGATATGCAGTCTCACGCTGGTTGTTATGACACATTCATAACAACCACAAATTGTGAAATTTTTGGATTCCAGAACTTTTTGTTTTTGCATATTTATATAGTGTTTTGATAGTATATACTCAGAAAAGAAATGGTCATGTGACAATAACTGTTTTTCTGAGTCGGGGAAACTCCACAGGGGCAGTGCTGAACTCATGGGATGTAAAATATAAGATGACTTGTCATGTCCCATTGTAACCTTTGTTTTTACCTAGAGGCTTTTTGTGCTGCTAACATTGTTTCACCACTCTCCCACCTTTCCTCTCCAGATAAGTCGCATTGAGTACATCCATTCCAAGAACTTCATCCATCGAGATGTAAAGCCTGACAACTTCCTGATGGGACTCGGCAAGAAAGGCAACTTGGTGTACATCATTGACTTTGGGCTGGCCAAGAAGTACCGTGATGCCCGCACACACCAGCACATTCCTTACCGGGAGAACAAGAACCTGACGGGCACAGCGCGCTATGCCTCCATCAACACACATCTTGGGATCGGTAAGACTTGGAGGAGACACGTGAGCCTAATTTGCCTGCATTTTAATGAAGGCTTTGGTGTGTTGGATATGAAACCATGGTGTTAAATTTTGCAGAGTACTGCTGTTATTGAGTTATTTAGACATAATCTGAAGCATTTATCTTACAGCTCTGTATTGTGATTAATGTTTCTTACTGATATAGTAGAGAGAGCTTCCCTTAAGCAGAAAGAACTGTATTAAGGTGCCATGTTAGTTCAAGTTCAGAGATTTTCTGATGCACCAGATCTTTCCTTTTAAAATAATCAGTTATATGATTTAAACTGATACAGTCTCTCTGTAATGTTGTTCTTATGCTCGCTGTGGCCCCACAGTGTTTGTGGTCGTGCACCTCTCGAGTACTTAGTGCGCATGCGCCAACCAGCGTGCAGCCTGTTACAGTCGCTCCTGCTTTTCTCTTAGTTTAGCTTTTTTTTTCTACGTATTCTTTTTTTTCCTGACTTGTATTTTCCTCCGTTTTCTATCTCTTACTCAATCATGTGGATTGAGAGAGTTTTTGTTCTTCTGGTGGCCGTGGAACTGTTACTTTTATCAAGGAACGGGACCGCGGCACATCTCCTACACGCACGGACTGTTTACTCCAGAGATCAGCTGATCGCCCTGATGCCGGCCGGTTCGCTGGCCAGGCCCGCAGAAGTACCAGCTGAAATTTGGAGGAAAACACATCGGGGATGCAGAGGTCAAGGACAGAAGAGAAGAAAAAAGGTGACTGTGAGACAGCGGAGGCTCGAAGCGAGGAGGAGGTTTAAACCGTGTCTGCCGTCTATCGTGATGGGTAATGTGCGATCGTTGGCAATTAAAATCGACGAGCTCTCAGCACTGGTACGGAGTCAGAGGGAATACCGAGAGTGTAGCCTGATGTGTTTCACCGAATCATGGATGCACCAGGACATTCCCGATGAGAATGCTTCCGTGGAAGGCTTCCACACTGTTCGGGCGGACAGGGACAGCATCGCTAGCGGTAAGCGGAAAGGAGGTGGGCTTGCTGTTTTAGTTAACAACCGGTGGTGTAACCCTGCCAACATAACAATCAAAGAAAGGATTTGTTGCCCGGACACTGAACTGTGTGCTGTTGGACTCAGGCCGTATTATTTACCCAGGGAATTCTCTCACGTCATCTTGGTGGCTGTTTATGTACCCCCCTCTGCTAACCCCACAGCTGCATGTGACACTATCCACTCTGCCATAGCTCGGCTACAGACTCAGCACCCGAGTGCCTTTATTGTGATCTCGGGTGACTTCAACCATGTATCACTGGACAATACACTACCAACATTCAAACAATATGTGGACTGTCCCACCAGGGGAGAGAAAACTTTAGACTTACTGTATGCTAACGTCAAGGATGCATACAGCTCCTCCTCCCTCCCCCCACTTGGTAGGTCAGATCATAACCTGATTCACCTCACCCCCCGCTATGTGCCAATTGTGAGGAGGGAACCTGTGACCACCAGGACTGTCAGGAGGTGGTCAGAGGAGGCCTTAGCAGAACTACAGGGCTGTTTCGAGGTGACCGACTGGGAAACACTCTGTGAGCCTCATGCCGAGGACATCAATGGGCTTACTGAGTGTATCACAGACTACATAACTTTCTGCACCGACTCCATTGTTCCAGCTCAGACTGTTCATTGTTACCCAAATAACAAGCTGTGGGTGACTAAGGACATCAAAGCCCTCCTCAACAACAAGAAGAGGGCTTTCAGAGGGGGCAACAAAGAGGAGGTGAGGAAGATCCAGGTGTTACTAAAGGACAAGATCAGAGAGGCTAAGGACAATTACAGGAGGAAGCTGGAGTGGAAACTCCAGCAGAACAGCAAGAGAGAGGTGTGGAGGGGCATGAAGACCATCACTGGATTCAGGCCAACCAACAGCAGGGGAGCTGAGGGAGGTGAGAATAGAGCCAATGAGTTGAATCTGTTTTTCAATAGATTCGACACCACAGTGTCTGCTCCTACCCCCACAACCTCACCTGTAGTCAGCCTGGAATCCAGAGCCACACCACTGTGCCAGCCTCTCTCTTCACATGTTGCCTCCTGTGAGATTCCTGACACCCCTCCCCCACCCATCACCTTCACTCAATACCAGGTTGAGATGCAAATGAGGAGACTTCACTCAGGCAAGTCTGCTGGACCAGACGGAGTGAGTCCCCTTGTCCTCAAGACCTGTGCCCCCCAGCTGTGTGGAGTCTTTCATAAACTGTTTATGCTGAGTCTGAGTCTGCAGAGGGTCCCGGTGATGTGGAAGACATCATGCCTCGTCCCTGTACCAAAGACGCCACGTCCCAGTGGCCCCCAGGATTACAGGCCCGTGGCACTGACCTCCCACATCATGAAGACCCTGGAAAGGCTCATCCTGGACCAGCTGCGACCCATAGTAAGACCACACCTGGATCCCCTTCAGTTCGCTTATCAGCCTCGTCTCGGAACTGAGGACGCCATCATCTACCTGCTCAATCGTGTCTACACCCATCTGGACCAGCCGGCGAGCACTGTGAGGGTCATGTTTTTTGACTTTTCCAGTGCTTTCAACACCATCAGGCCGACCCTCCTGGGTGATAAGTTAGCAGCGATGCAGGTGGATGCTTCTCTGGTGTCCTGGATTGTTGATTACCTGACAGGAAGACCACAATATGTACGTCTCCCACAGTGTGTGTCTGACAAGGTGATCAGCAACACAGGGGCACCACAGGGGACTGTCCTCTCCCCCTTCCTCTTCACCCTCTACACCACAGACTTCAGCCACTGCACAGAGACCTGCCATCTTCAGAAGTTTTCTGATGACTCTGCGGTGGTTGGATGCATCAGCAGGGATGATGAGACAGACTACCGGGCTGTGGTCGACTCCTTTGTCACGTGGTGTGAGCAGAATCATCTGCAGCTCAACGTGGCAAAGACCAAGGAACTGATCGTGGACTTCAGGAAGACCAGGAAACACTTGACCCCTGTTTCAATTCAGGGGGTCAGTGTTGACATTGTGGAGGACTATAAATACCTTGGAGTACACATTGACAATAAACTGGACTGGGCTAAAAACACCACAGCACTTTACAGGAAGGGCCAGAGTCGTCTCTATTTTTTGAGGCGACTGAGGTCCTTCAACATCTGCCAGAAAATGCTGAGGATTTTCTATGAGTCTGTTGTGGCCAGTGCGATCCTCTATGCTGTTGCATGCTGGGGGAGCAGGCTGAGGGTCGCAGATGCCAACAGACTTAATAAACTGATCCGTAAGGCCAGCAATGTTGTGGGGATGGAGCTGGACTCCCTCAAGGTGGTGTCGGAGAGGCGGATGCTGTCCAAGATAAAGACAATGTTGGATAACACCTCCCACCCACTCCATGACATGCTGGTCAGTCACAGGAGCACGTTCAGTGAGAGACTGAGATTACCGAAAAGCACCACTGAACGACACAGGAAATCATTCCTGCCTGTGGCCATCTCCCTGTACAACGCATCCACTTAACACACTGTTTGTTGCTACAACTACACATGTTTCTTTTCCAACTATTTATTTATGAGTGACTTATGTATGTATGTATGTATGTATGTATGTATATATATGTATATATTGTACTATTCTTAGTTAGTGTATTGTCCGTCTTGTCTTAATGTTGGTTTAAAATGGAGCACTGTAACAAAAAATAATTTCCCCCAGGGATCAATAAAGTATTCTGATTCTGATTTTGTAACCTAGCATGTTGCACTGCAGCCGCTGTAGTATGATCATGTTGATTTTCACTACTATTTTAATGATACTCAAGTACAGAAGCTCAGAGATGCATAGATACACAGGAGCTGTGCAATAGTTTGAAAACTTGAGACTTTGGACAGTGTTCATTGTAAAAAGTTTTCAACAAAGTCCTTGTTTGCAGTTTAACAACTTCTCCCTTATGCTACGGGGCGATCGTGGCTCAAGAGTTGGGAGTTCACCTTGTAATCGGAAGGTTGCCGGTTCGAGCCCCGGCTTGGACAGTCTCGGTCGTTGTGTCCTTGGGCAAGACACTTCACCCGTTGCCTACTGGTGGTGGTCAGAGGGCCCGGTGGCGCCAGTGTCCGGCAGCCTCGCCTCTGTCAGTGCGCCCCAGGGGGGCTGTGGCTACAATGTAGCTTGCCATCACCAGTGTGTGTGAATGGGTGGATGACTGGATGTGCAAAGCGCTTTGGGTCCTTGGGGACTAGTAAAGCGCTATATAAATACAGGCCATTTTTATGCTATCCAGCTATCTGGTGCTATCGTCTGAGTGGCGATACCTATTGTTCAACAGCTTCCTGTACCCTAATGGAGGGCAAATAGAAATAATTGTGTGATCATGACCAATGGAGACGATATACCTTAAAACGGGTTTATCCTTGTAAATATATTCATCTGCGTACACTTTTTGGTCAGACAGAAGGGAGAGAGGTTCTCACCCATGTGAGATGTGCGGCCATGCACCACTCCAAGATCCTAACTGCGTGCCATTTAAAGCAGATGATGTATGCGACTACCGAATGTTGATTGGTTGACAAGTGGGCAGGAGTATAGTGGGGTGCGACAGTGGAGTTGATCAGGAACGGGAAAATGGCGCAAAAAAAAAAAAGTAAAAAATCTTTAAGAGTCCTCTGTCCACACTTTAGTATTTTTTTTTTTTTCTTCATCTGTTTCACTTCAGCTCATTCTATGCTCTTCTCCGTGGCCGGCTAACGAACCAACAACAACATGAGCGTGTGTGTGTGTGTGTGTGTGTGTGTGTGTGTGTGTGTGTGTGTGTGTGTGTGTGTGTGTCCTCCATCTGACCACAGAGCTCACAGCAGGCAGGTGGGCAGGCTCCACAGTGGAGCTGACAGCAAGTGCACTCTCTCTGTCATAAGGTTTACATTTCATTGAACTGGTGTGACTGTGTTAATGAAGATGTGGTCTCAGTAGCCTTAGACTTGTGACTCAAAGAAATCTCATCAGCTCCACAGCAGATGTAGAGATTTCATCTAAACATTACTTTAAATGTGATTCTTTAGAGCCACTCTATGGCACTCATCTCTTTTTAAACCCTCTAGCACATACCTGGATTTGTGGAATACTTGGAATCTTACAAATTACTATGATCTTTTCCCTTTTACCAAATCGTAACATGATTGAGTTAAAGCACCCAAAAAAAATTTATGTTGTTTGAAGTTCTTCCTTGTGCTTAATATTTCTTCTGTGTAGAAATTTACTGACTCTAGCTCTGTTTTCTGTTTAGTGAAAAGTCCCTCTTATTCAGCCATTTAATTTTGGATGTGCCTCTTCGCTGCGGCATCGTTTTATCATCACTGTATCTGATATATATACAGGCTGTAAAGAAGGAAGAGTTATCTGGGACTGTGGGGATAGGGGGGAAGGGTTCCCGTTGCTTTGTAATTTCATTCTGATGCTCTTTAAACAAATTTACAGGCCTTTTTGTAATGATTGTTATGATGACTAATGATCTTTCTCCCTCTCTCTCATGCGTTCTGTCTACAGAGCAGTCCAGACGTGATGACCTGGAGTCTCTTGGCTACGTCCTCATGTACTTCAACCTGGGGTCACTCCCGTGGCAGGGCCTCAAGGCTGCCACAAAGAGACAGAAATATGAACGGATCAGCGAGAAGAAAATGTCCACACCCATTGAAGTTCTTTGCAAAGGATACCCATGTAAGTGAGGCTCACAGGGCGCCTCTGCGTACTACACATACCTCTGAAATTATTTTAAGATGTTGTATTGTATTTTCTCAGTATGAAATTGAATGCTAACAATTATCTAATCACACAAAGTTTACCGCTACAGTGAACTTTCTGTTCTACTCTCATTATTTTTATTTACCCTCTTACAGCTGAGTTCTCCACATACCTGAACTTTTGCCGCTCACTCCGTTTTGATGACAAACCAGACTACTCCTACCTTCGACAGCTCTTCAGGAATCTGTTCCACCGACAGGGCTTCTCTTACGATTATGTCTTTGACTGGAACATGCTCAAATTTGTAAGTTTATATCTACAGTTTCTAACTTGAACTTTGATTTGTATTTTCACCACATTATAATACGGCTACCTGTCAGTAGTTAGGCTTGAATGTGGCTTATCTCATCTAAAAGGGTGCCAGTCGGACAGCTGAGGATGGGGATAGGGAGAGGAGGACTGCGGATGAGAGAGATGAGCGGATCGGAGGAGTCCCTAGGGGGTCTGCATCACGAGGCCTCCCTCCAGGTCCAAATCCTGGAGCTCCCAACAGAGTCAGGAACGGCCCTGAGCAAGCCATTTCTAACCCTGCCTCTCGGGTCCAGCAGTCTGGTGAGTTTTCAGCCAACTGCTGCATTACAAGAAAAAAAGAGGAAACAGAATAAGACGGACACCGGAGTATTTTTCTTTTTTCTTGAATATTTTTATCTAATCTAGGCGTTTTTTTTTTATTGTGTTTTAGGTAACACGTCACCACGTGCAATTTCTCGTGCAGAGCGAGAGAGGAAGGTGAGCATGCGGCTCCACCGTGGTGCTCCTGCCAACGTATCATCCTCTGACCTCACAGCCCGCCACGACCAATCGAGAATTTCTACGTCACAGGTGAGAAAAGGCCCTGGGGTTGATCAGGTAACCCACAAGGCTGGTGATGATAATAATTTGTTTTGCTTGTTTTTTTACCTCTACATTTTTATTCTTGAGCCCTACTAAAGTAGCTTTGTTTGATTCTTATACTGGGACTTTTTGCAACATCTGTGTTCATCCACAGTCTGTAATTAGCCATTTTAGTTCCGTTCGGTTAAAGATTTCTTCTTTTAGGCTTAGCTCTGGCATCATAAACCTCTAAGAGTAGATAGCAGAGTGTTTAAAGTAGTCTGAAGCTTGAGCTTTTGACTCAGGCCTGATTATTTAAATAATATATATAATGCCACTTTGTACAGCATTGATTCGTCTAAACTGGAGTCGCCAAACTTCGACATTGAGAGAGACATTTTAGCCCCTCCTACTTAACAGAAGAAAAAACGGCATACAAGGGTGACAGAAGGTTAGACTTTGGGGGTAGGACAGGCAGATAGATGACTGATGTAATTGGGAGAGGATAAATTAATACATGGTATGTAGGGCTGCAACGATTCGCCCATATATGTTTTTGTAACTGCAATACACTACAGGACGCTATGGTGTAGTATCGCCTATACTGTCTGCCAAGACTGCACTCAATACTAACGAAGAAGAACAGCAAGGACAGAACGAGATTTTAAAAAAATACGAAAGCATTAACATTGTAATTAGCTTGCAAAGTTATCAGTGTTGTTTGAACTGTATCTAATGGGGTTAGGACATGATTCAGTGTGGGATAATTTTGTCGTGTGTGTGTGTGTGTGTGTGTGTGTGTGTGTGTGTGTGTGTGTGTGTGTGTGTGTGTGTGTGTGTGTGTGTGTGTGTGTGTGTGTGTGTGTGTGTGTGTGTGTGTGTGTGAGAGAGAAAGAGAAAGAGAGCTGTAATTGCTGACTCTTTATCTTGAATCTGTACTGTCCTCTGCAGGTCAGCGTGCCATTTGAGCACATGGGAAAATAGAATTTTCCAGCTCTGCATGCAAGTAAAACTGACAGGTGAGGTGTAGCGTGGTTTTTGTTTTGTTTAGTTTTTTTAAATATTTGCTATTTATCTGTAAATTTCTTCTTTAATGACAATACATCTCTTGTTTCAGGGCTTCAAGGTATAGTTGTTGCTACAGTTTATTTTCCTTCATTCTTACTTTGTTCTAAGAAAAGATGATTGCAAATGGACACATGGGTCTTTGGAAAAGGACTGTAACTCTTTCAGGATCCAGGAAAATACACGAAGGTATCCAGCAATTTTTTTTATTTTATTTTTTTTTACTTTTTTTTTTTTCTGCTTCTTCCTTCCTTCTCCATGAACTTTCTTTACTGAACCCTGGATTATCACTACCACAATACAAATGACAAAGCTGCACCTTGACAGTTGCTCATACCTGCCCTCCTCTTCCTCAAAACATTCCCTCAGCATTCTGAAAAATGTGAAGAACTGTTGGCATCAAAGGAGCAGAAGGGTATCCGGGACATGCATGTGTTTAATCAAAGGTTGATTATAAGCTGACATTATTTCCCCCCCAAAAAATGTATTTTTCAATTTAGACACAGCAAAAACATCTTTTGATTTTCATAATGACATTGGAGTACTCTCCTGTTCTTAAAGGGGGCCTCTTATGCTCGTTTCCTGCTCCATATTTGAATTCTTTGAGCCTACTAATAGAAGTAGCTTTGCATGATTCACAGTTTATAATAATCCATGTTTGTCTTACACTGGGTCTTGCAGCCTCTTTGTTCATCTCTTCCCTGAACGGCTTCCCCCTCTAAGTCAACTTTTCTGTTTCTGCCAAACATAACAACTTTATTAGGATATGCCCTCTCTATGACATCACAAAGAGCCAAGACTAGAGAGAAACTGTCTGAAATTGGGCATTCAGAGCAGTCTGAAGCCAAAACATTTAGCTCATGGATTACTTATACAGGGAAACTACATACAGACTATGGAAGAAAATGAAGCATAATAGGTCCCCTTTACTGTTTGTTTTTAATAACCTCTTAAATAAATATAAATAAATGGAGACATGTAGGTCAGGTGATAGAAGGCAAAATGAAGAGTAACTTTGAAAAAGGAATAGTAAGTGATGTTTTTAGCTGCTGTAATGTTTCTGGTGAAGTAGCATTTGGTGATTGCTTGTCCTTCATCCCTTTTGTGATTACTTGCTGCCCCTCAAAACGTAGCCATGGAAGTCTTCGCCACCCCTTACTTGCCTGTTTTGAATCTTTTTTTCTTTTAAAAATGTTAGTGGAAATGGTAAAGAATGACGGTAGATGACAAAAAAAATTAAAAAAAATAAAGACAGAACTCTGAAGTCTTGAGGGAAGCTCCTCAGGAAATTTTCAGCAAACTGATTATATTCGACCAGAGACCACAGCTGCCTACTTTGGCTAACAAAAAGTGGCTGCAATTTTTATGATAGTTCTTAACATGACCTTTTTTTATTCTTTTATTATTGAAGGTAATAGGGGGTACGGGGCAGGCTCCTTCAACATTTGGGATCACATTTCAGGGTGCGGTCTGGGAGGGGGGGCATCCAGTAATATACTATAACTATACTTTTTTTTTTTTTTTTTTTTTTTTTTCCCACACCCAAGTTTGTTTACTCCACTGTAAATATTTTTTTATTTCAATGTAAAGCCAAATGTGGTAATTTTTGTTTTAAAGTGTAAAGTAGAAAAATGGAAACTAACAACAGAAATAGGCATTTGAAGTTTGGGTATTTAAAATGCTAAATTGTGGGATGGATTACTGTTGCTGTGCCAGCTGGGTCATCCAACATTTTGTGTATGTGTGAAAGGAAGCGTGATACAGTGAATCCCTGCAAAGAATAATAAATTCCCTTTGTCTTAGTTTGTATGCAGTTTTTTTTAAATAACTGTATTTATGTTAAACTGTCACTCATCATCCTGTAATTTATTGGACGTACCTTCTATGTTTTTTGAATGCCTTTGTTTCTCAGTTGTTCAAAGCCTGTCCACCTTCATCGTTATTCAATACTTAGGGCTTTCAGTATCCTGCAAAAATAAAATGCCAATAGTGTGATGTCACCTTTTGGATTTTTTTTTTTTTTTTAACTTCCAGAAACCTTGACAATGTCATTAAGAAGAAAGCTTAACTGATGCAATTTGCAGGGATTTGTAAATAGCAGTGTACTGTGTGTAATTACCTTTGTACAGGCCACCATGACCCAGTGGCATTGTAACTGTTGGGTTGGGGATGGTATGGAGAATGAGCCTATTTGGGGGGATTTCACTTTATGTATTGTGTACTGATATCATGTACAGTTCTTAAACACTCTTTATTTACAGTATTTGTGTATATTTTATGAAGTAATAAAAATTAATAACGTTGCTCACAATTTCTGACTTTTCATCATTTTGTTATCGGGTGCTGGGTGTGGATAGAAAGTTGCGTTATGTTCAATGGCCAAGCACGGAGAACGACAAAGGCGTGACTGCGCATGCGCTGAGCGGAGTCGCTGCTGTTGATACAGAGAACTGCTGCTGATGTGGGTGAAATAACGGCGTTAGTAGTCCATTAGCATTGGATTGGAAATGGCAAGCTAATACCAGTTATTTTCTCAGTTTACACCTCAGCGGCGTGTTTTATTTAAAGCTTTCTAAAACCGTGTTATACGTCTTTGGTTTGTCTCTACTGGAAGAAGTAACTGCTAAGTTTGTGTTAGGCTAGAAAAGGGCTCGCTAACACTGGTTAGCAGCTGAGGTCGGCGTCATTAAAGCTCAGCTGTCGACTCTTCCCGCAGAAGAAGCCAGTTTCCGGAATTGAAAGAAAGATGCAGTGATTACATACGTGGCTTTCCCTCGTTTGAATGCAATAGCTTGGCTCGGTAACTTTTTATACTCCCGAAAGGCTCGAGATTGGATTCGAGACGATGAGCTAAGTTGATGCCTGGATTCAAATCGGCGCACATCAAACAACTGCAGAGGAGGTAAGCAAAGCGGCAGCACGGAGTCATGAGCGCCGATCAGCGGCTGTAATTTTCCGCTTTTATTGTGTCTTTCCTAACACTCATAACGGAATGGCTCAAATACCTTGTCATAAATCAGCATTTGTGTGCTAACTGTTATCCCGCCTGAATTTTTCACCTGTCTGATATTGCATGTATAGCACGGCTGTGTGCACTAATACGAAGGGTTGAAAGCTGGGAAGCTTGACTTCTCGTCCTTTGTGTATTTTCTTTAATCTGCTCTTAACACTATAAAAATGACTTGTAACCACTGCTGAATCCTGTTGTGTTCACTTCATCTGGCTGAACACAGCCTCGGTGCCCTGGTGTGTTGCAGTATGTTTCAGACAGCTTTCCTGGCCTGAAGTCTTAATTCTTGTCACAAAGACTGCCAATTCGATTGATGTCGAAGTACAATGCATGTTTTGAAATCTTTCCCCGGGTGCAGTCAGCAGGACTGATGATCTGTTTTGTCTGTGGCCCACTGGGAACCAGCGAGGTGTAAGTGCAAGGTGCTGATCATCTCCATTGCGTATGCACAGCAGTGAGCACAGACTTTAATACGGATAATATGCAGATCATTTGTATGTTTATTTTAACATGGCATGTTTTAACTGATTTACATACTATAAATAAAGTCATTTTCTAACTGTTTACTTACCAGAACATGGCAAAACCAAACATAACATTATCATTTTGGACATAGAAATTCAGCTGTTAAATCAACGTGATCCTGATCACACTGAAACCTCTTTAATTACTCAAATAATAATATTTACTAGTACAACTAAAATCAATAATAATGCTAATAACAATATTCTACTTGTGTCTTTGTGGTGGTATTAAAAACAAGCAAAGCATTTAGACTGAATTGTCTGTAGGGTTCTAAATTTATTTCTGGGTTTGTTTGTTTTTTGTTTGTTTGTTTTGTTTTCAACGAAAACATATTCTGGTGTGTGTGTGTGTGTGTGTGTGTGTGTGTGTGTGAGAGAGTGAGAGAGAGAGAGAAAGCGACACACTGGCTCATTCCCAGTTGCTGCATTGCCACAAGCTGATTTAGGCTTTGGCAAAGTGGCATGAGTCATCCATGACAACACTGTGCAATCACCCTATATTTAGCTGGTGTTTCAGGAGGCTTTGAAAGTCATTGTGAAATTAGTTTTCACTGCAAACTATTAGATTATTGCCTTACTGAAAATCTGTGCCAAGACATTGACGTAGGTGGAGAGATGACGTTGCAGGGAGATGTAATTTGATGATTGGGGGCGGGTAGCAGAGCATCTGTCTCGATGTGTGTGTGATGTTGTGAGTGCCGGTTTGGCCGGTCGCCTGTCTAGTTTTCACTTGTCCTCATCAGTCCTGTGTAATTATGAGATGAATGCCACTTCTGCAGCTCATAATTATGTCATTATGAGCTGCAGAAGTGGTGTACTCAGGCAGCTGTGTGGAGTTTGTGTGCTCCCCCTGTGCCTAAATTGGTTATAGGTGTGAATGAGAGCATGGATGTGTCTGGCCATGTGATGGGCCTGTTCAGGATGCACAGCCTGGATACCCTCCAGCCCCCAAGATTCTGAGGCTGTTCCATTAGCTTTGTGGAATAGAAACTTCAGAACACCTTTATCCATTTTCCTAATGTACATTTGCGTGCAGTTGTTTCCTTTAATTTCTACTGCTTTCAGCTTTCACCAACCACATGCAGCCACAGGCATGATCGTGTTAGTTCTGCGTTTTTTGACTAATTTGTGCAAAGGTGTTTCACTACTCTCATGAGATATGTTTGTGCATAGTGCTATTTCTAGCTGCACTCCACTTCATTCTGCCCAGAGCAGAGCACCGGGAACAAGAAGAGGAGAAACTGGGTCACCAGATCTTACGGATCTGTCACTGTGTGATTTAGGGATTTTTCAGCCCTCTGCTCCATGTCTTGATGTGTGTGTTTTTTGCCCGTTTTCACCAGTGCCTCCTCACCCGCCTACCTTGTGCTTCCTCTTTTCACTCCTTCCATTTGATCTGGCTTCATACGTCTGCCAGCCGTGCAGTGTCATTTGCACTTTTTTGTGCACTGTCCTACTTTGCTCTGCTCTTTATCTTTTGCTGTTTTCTCGTTCCAGCTTCGGCAGATATTGGCATGAGATTTAGGTCGTTGGCCGCACGAGCCCACTGAGATGCATTTACACATCAAGAGTGTTTTATTCAGGCTTTACAAACTGGAACATGTTCTGTTGATCGATGCATGCTATTAAAAATGTCGAGGGTAAATTAAGTGTGATACAAGAAGCATATTTGTTGATGAAGTGTCCTTTCTTCATTCAGATGAGTCAGCTTTGGTGGCGAGTCAAGCGGCTGTCAGAGAGGTTGGAGAATGACTCTCCTAGCGGCCTCACCCTGGGGTCCCCAGCCACTACAGCCCCACAAGGATCCAACACATCATGGGTGCCTAAAACCCCAGTGGTAACACCAGATGAGCCAATTTTCCTCATGACCTCCACTGCCCAAACTATATCAGGGTTTTTTGTTTGGACAGCTCTTCTGATCACATGCCACCAGGTAAGCAGAGTGGTTAAATGGTCAGCGGGTTTAAATGAAATGTTCCACTAACAGCTACCTGTGAGAGGGTAAACTGTGATCTAAGAGGTTAAATAATAATAATTACAGGGTTTTGAGAGTTCTTTCTACAGTCCAAGGGTATTTGGGAACCTGTTGACTATGTGGTGGTTTCACTAAAGGAATAACCAGGTTATGCTTTTTATTTGGTCAAAATATGTCACTAGGCAAAACTCAAATGCACTCTTTGCTAACATGTTGTTAATGGTTTCATTCAATGTGGTTACATCTGTTTTCCCGTCTTTGCCCATAGCACTTACCCGAAACATTGATCTCAATGTCAGTGTTTTGGGTAAGTGACTCAAAACCCAAATTTGAATCATGATCATGATTGTTTGATTTTATTTAGACTTAATTAAAGGTTGGTTGACTCTTTATGTGGATGTTCACACACCAAGCACATGTAGTGTTATGTGCTTCATATGAGGAAATATTCTTCTTCCAAATATTATGGGATTTTCTGTCTGCAAATTTGTTTTGTTTTTGATGTGAAGGTGATAAATAACATCCCATTCCCATGAATTGGCTACACTGTGTTCGTGAAGAAGTTAAATAAGTACTTATTCTCATCTACAATCTGCTTTCTAAAGGCTCCTACACATGGTGAGATTTCAGCAACATTACAGGTTCATTGCAAGCCAAATTGTGCCACGTGGATCTAATTTGTTGTTGTTTGGAAAACAAGTTTGATGCATCTAGGCTGTATACTGACAATTCCTGCTGAAATGTGGACTGACACAGACAGCTAAACCTACTCTGCTGTTTGTTACCATGCCCAGTTGTGTTAGCTGCAGGAGACATCATATGAAAAAAGCTCCCATTGCCACAGCTCAGAAATATTTACTTCTTTATGGCTTTAATTCCACTGACTTGCGGGGAGCAGGGAGACAGTCATCCTAAATTGCTGACATTGAGTTTTGTCCTAGTCTAGTGTCTTTAGTCACCGAGCCACATTTAAATCTTTAAAGCAGCCTTTAGGAGCCAGGTTTAAGATGGCTGCAAGCATTAAACATTAGAAACAAGTAAAACGAATACATGTCTTTGTGTTTTATTTGGGGCTGGCAGTAGTACGATTACATAAGTGCAGTGAAAAAGAGATGGGCAAAACAACATGCTATAAATTTTCCTTGCAGGCTGTAAAAACTTGGAATATTCTAGTTTGTGGCAACCTTGAGCGCGAACACACGAGAGTGCCAAGTTTGATTGACTGAATTTAATCCGGCCCTCTTAAATTTATCCAGCTTGGGACAATTTACGATGGCTGTATGGCAAGACCTCAGCAGTACTAAAAGCCTGTGGAGTGCTGTGTGCGAGCCCTGCAGAGAACTGCAATTCATGGAATAAGAGCAGTTTACCTTGTCAGGTTTCTTTGTTTGTCAGCCCTCATGTTACACTGAAGCATTCAGGTAACATCCCTTTTATGTAAGGGGGATCTATTGTACCTCGAGGCATAGTTGAATGATTTCTCTTCCATTGTTTGCCGATGCTCTTCACACACTCGGTTAAAGAATAGCTTTGTGTCGCTCTGGCAACAGGTGCTCCTGGCTTGAGTATAACACTGTACAGGAGCAGGAGATGTGTGTGCTGAAAGTAGGGTCACCTAGCAACGATTGCCTGTGAGTGCACTGTCTGGCCTGGTGTGTTGTCCCCCCCTCCCCTTTCAATGTTTGTTATTTTACCAGAGGTGTGTCTGTTTACAGGCCAGGAAAGGTGATAGGTGTGGACATTGTGTAAGTGGAAAAGAGCCACAGGGCGCAGACAGAGGTGCTGGTGACAGCAGCCCACCCTGTCCTTCCTGCCATCTGCTTCTCTGAAAAGGAGTGATAAAAGCTCAGTATCAGTTACCCCCATCAAGCACACACTCACAACACACACCCTGCAAACTCACTCTATTCCAGTATCAGACTCTGGCAAGTGTATACTGACTGCACACATGCAGGTTTCATGAGGTAGCCATTACTTTGGGCCACCCTGATTACCTAGCACATTTTGAACTGTGGTTTTGCAGTGAGAAAACTGATCCATGTTGATCTCATGTTGTGCTTTTAGTTGTTTTTTGTTTCTTTGTTGTTGTTTTTTAATGTGACAACTACTAACCCATTTTTTTTCAGTTACAATTTTTGGCTTCAATTATTATAAAAACAAGAAAATCAAGATAAAACAATTATTGGGTCACATTTCATTTTTGCATTGACGCTTTTATTTGGTCAGTACCAGCACGCCCTTTTCCATGACACTGATAGCTTTTGTCTCACTCTATGTGCAGGCCCCAAACACGCTCCCTGCCAGACTTTACCATGTTTTAGTTTAGGTCCTATTTTTTTTTAAACTAAACTTTAAATAAAGTTTAGGAAATTTAATCATTATATAGGCAAGTTTAAATACAGTATGTTTGCATTTTAAAAATTAGAAATATTACGTGGTACATTAGGTTGTTGGTGGAAACCTGATACCATTTTCCTTCTTTGTTTATGCAGCCCATACATAGCATGTCAACAGGGTTTTTCATTATCTCTGTTTTTATAGGTGTAGATGCTCTCATGAGCAGGTTTAAATTTACTGACCATTTTGTTCGGTACACGTTGCTAATACCTGGTTGGACCTGCTTTTGCCGTCAGAATTGCCTGAATTCTTCATGGCATTGATTTTTAGCAGAGATTTTGGTCAACATTGACATGACATCACACAATTGGTGCAGATTTGTCAGCTCCACATCCATGATGTGAATTTTACATTTCACCACATCCCAAAGGAGCTCTATTTGATTGAAATCTGGTGACTGTGGAGACCATTTCAGTACGGTGATCTTATCATGTTCACGAAACCATTTTGAGATGATTTGAGCTTTGCAACGTGGTGCGTTATCCTGCTGGAAGCAGTCATTAAAAGATCGATATACTGTAGGCTTTCACCTTTAAATGATGCGCAGTTGGTGGTCCAAAGTATGTCAAGAAAATAACCCTGAATACCTTTACACCACCACCACCAGCCTTAAACTTTGATACAAGGCAGGATAGGTCCATCCATGTTGTGTGGACCTACTATCTGAATGTTGCATCAGATCAAGCATTGTTTTTCCAATTTGCTCTAGCTCATCAAGGTCGACCGTATTGTGCCTTGGCTGTAACAAGTAGTTATTTGAGTTACTGTTGTGTTCCAATCAGCTGAAAGTAACCTGATCATTCTTCTCGGTCTTCTCTGACATTAACAGGGCATTTTCACAGGATGTTTTCTCTTTTTCAGACCATTCTCTGTAAACCCTACAGATGGTTGTGTGGGAAAATCCCAATAGATCAGCACTTTGTGAAATACTCAGCCCATCTGGCCTTAACAACCATGCTAAGTTTAAAGTCACATAATTTACATTTCTTCTTCGTTCTCATGCTCAATTCGAACTTCAGCAACTACCTAACTTCAGTAACTAATCAAATGGGTGGTGAGTGTAGATACACCTTTGCCAGTGCTGCACAATATTTACTTGCTCGTTTAATTTTGTCTTTAAGTTATGGAGGCTTTTTCCAGCATATGGAGCTCCTTGTTGGATGATGGTGTCTTTTATAGGAGCAGTTTAATCTTAGATTTCTAAATAAATGACTTTATATGTTTAGATGAACTTATGTTTCTCTAACCTCTTTTTCTTTTTCAGATCTACATGCACCTACGTTACTACAGCTCTCCAAACGAGCAGCGGCACATAGTTAGGATCCTCTTCATAGTTCCCATCTATGCCTTTGACTCCTGGCTCAGCCTGCTTTTCTTCACCAACGAGGAGTATTACGTGTACTTCGACACAGTCCGAGACTGCTATGAAGGTGAGTGGACAAAGTAACAGAGTCAAATTAAATACACTAGCCTATTATGTTGCACGCAGGAATATACGCTGCCACATGTGCCATCACAGTATGGTCAGCATTTAACACAACAATGAGAGTAAGTGTGAGGGTGTAAGAATTTATGTGCTGTGCCCACTAACAGAGGGCCTTTACAGTGTGTTCATTTACAAAGGTTGCCATCTTTGTTCTCATGTCTCCATGGCCTGTTGGGATTGCAGGGAGGGGGGACAGGTATCCTAGCAACTGAGTGGAAAAAGAGCAAATGCTTGAGAAGGCATCTCACTTCTAAGCAGATAAATCATGATGTATCCCACCATTATTCAAAGTGCTTTTTGGTATTTTCTGTCATTTATAGTATATTGTTGGTAACTAGTAGTGGATGCTTATAATAAACATAAACAGAGTTTTAGGTTAGGATGTCGGTGTACGTACACGTAACCCCAGTGAGACAGAAGCTCAGATTTCAAACTGCTCTAAGGACTCCATGTCAGTTTTTTTGTACCCTTTATGATGATGACATTGTGATCTAGGCACAAAAGCCCAACCCACCCACTGTTCAAACCTTAGGTTTACGTGGAGAAGCCATTCAAAAGAATATTAGCTTCTTCGTATGTTCTTGTTTCAGAGTTAAAACATACTGTATCTGTAATTATGCAGTACTGAAAAACCCAGGACCCAATTGTCGTCCATGTGCTGCAATCACAGGCTTACTTTTAAGCTCAGCAGCTTTCAACTGTAAAGAAAGCTGAGGCAGCAGGGAGCCTGAGTCTGTGGATTACCCTTAGATTAGCCGACAAACACCTGGGCCAGCAGGAAAACTGCGATCACTGTGCAGCCCAGTCAGTTTTTTTAAATTGCGTGTTACTCCTCAGCAAAATAGAAAGTAAACCACTGACCACCGCACAGAATACAGTGGGGCAAAAAAGTATTTAGTCAGCCACCGATTGTGCAAGTTCCCCCACTTAAAATGATGACAGAGGTCAGTAATTTGCACCAGAGGTACACTTCAACTGTGAGAGACAGAATGTGAAAAAAAAAATCCATGAATCCACATGGTAGGATTTGTAAAGAATTTATTCGTAAATTAGGGTGGAAAATAAGTATTTGGTCACCTCAAACAAGGAAAATCTCTGGCTCTCACAGACCTGTAACGTCCTCTGTAAGAAGCTTTTCTGTCCCCCACTTGTTACCTGTATGAATGGCACCTGTTTGAACTCATCATCTGTATAAAAGACACCTGTCCACAGCCTCAAACAGTCAGACTCCAAACGCCGCCATGGCCAAGACCAAAGAGCTTTCGAAGGACACCAGGAAAAGTATTGTAGACCTGCACCAGACTGGGAAGAGTGAATCTACAATAGGCAAGCAGCTTGGTGTGAAAAAATCAACTGTGGGAGCAATCATCAGAAAATGGAAGACATACAAGACCACTGATAATCTCCCTCGATCTGGGGCTCCACGCAAGATCTCATCCCGTGGGGTCAAAATGATCATGAGAACAGTGAGCAAAGATCCCAGAACCACACGGGGGGACCTGGTGAATGACCTGCAGAGAGCTGGGACCAAAGTAACAAAGGTCACCATCAGTAACACACTACAACGGCAGGGAATCAAATCCCGCAGTGCCAGACGTGTTCCGCTGCTGAAGCCAGTGCATGTCCAGGCCCGTCTGAAGTTTGCCAGAGAGCACATGGATGATACAGCAGAGGATTGGGAGAATGTCATGTGGTCAGATGAAACCAAAGTAGAACTTTTTGGTATAAACTCAACTCGTCGTGTTTGGAGGAAGACAAATACTGAGTTGCATCCCAAGAACACCATACCTACTGTGAAGCATGGGGGTGGAAACATCATGCTATGGGGCTGTTTTTCTGCCAAGGGGACAGGACGACTGATCCGTGTTAAGGACAGAATGAATGGGGCCATGTATCGTGAGATTTTGAGCCAAAACCTCCTTCCATCAGTGAGAACTTTGAAGATGAAACGAGGCTGGGTCTTCCAACATGACAATGATCCAAAACACACCGCCCGGGCAACAAAGGAGTGGCTCCGTAAGAAGCATTTGAAAGTCCTGGAGTGGCCTAGCCAGTCTCCAGACCTCAACCCCATAGAAAATCTGTGGCGGGAGTTGAAAGTCCGTGTTGCTCGGCGACAGCCCCAAAACATTATTGCTCTCGAGAAGATCTACATGGAGGAATGGGCCAAAATACCAGCTACTGTGTGTGCAAACCTGGTAAAGACCTATAGTAAACGTTTGACCTCTGTTATTGCCAACAAAGGTTATGTTACAAAGTATTGAGTTGTATTTTTGTTATTGACCAAATACTTATTTTCCACCCTGATTTACGAATAAATTCTTTACAAATCCTACCATGTGGATTCATGGATTTTTTTTTTTCACATTCTGTCTCTCACAGTTGAAGTGTACCTCTGGTGCAAATTACTGACCTCTGTCATCATTTTAGGTGGGGGAACTTGCACAATCGGTGGCTGACTAAATACTTTTTTGCCCCACTGTATGATGCAACTGCCCTATATGCTTTGTTGAGATTTTTCTAAAAATATTTAGATTTTTAAAGAATAATGGATATTAAATCCAGGAGAATGTTTTTACATTTTTGATATCAGATAATGATGAATTACACAATGGTCTACATATATAACTGTAAATTGTTTTTTTGTTTTTTTTTTAATTTCTGGCAAAAAAATGTTCTCTCTCAGTCAGATGGGCAGTAACGCGTTACTGTAACCCAATTACTTTTTTCAAGTAACGAATAAAGTAAGGGATTACTATTGCAAAAACGGTAATTAGATTACCGTTACTTTCACGTAGGAACACTGCGTTACTAAAACCGTGATTTATTTATTTATTTATTTTTTTGCGAGAATGTCTCATGACAGTGACGTAAGCAAGTGCGACGTTTGTGACAACAGTTGCGTGCAGATCAACAATGGATCATATATCGAGTGCAGGAGAGAGTATGAGCGTGCAGAGTTTAAAGCTTGGAAGTACTGACCTTTGAGTTTGATTCCATAAAAAGTGACAAAAACATTAGCGTCCGTTGTGCGTGGGAAGAAAACTTCTTTTTACAGTGAAAAAAACCCTTAAACTTCCGAGCAAGCATTGAGTGCGCAACGACGTAATGGGAAACTCACAGAGAAACTCGCGGATTCTTCAACTGACCGCGGCTCACCTGCACCAGGGTAAACCTCCGCCTACCCCACTCCTGCTTTACAGGTGAAAATAGAGCAACAGGACCGCTAGTCTTTGACTCTATTTATTATCTGTTGTGTTTTACTTGCATCTATTTGAAAGAGTGAATGTAAACACAAAAAAATAAAAAAATAAAAAAAAAAAAATATATATATATATATATATATATATATATATATATATATATATATATATATATATTTTTTTTTTTTTATGTGCTGGAATGTGCAGAAAATAGGTTTAAATATTAAACAAATTTCTTCCAGTCAGAGAATGTTGCATATAATTAAATTTTTGCTTGATGCATAAAGTTAAAAGATTAAAACTAATAAAACAAGTTTTAAAAAGAGACTTTTCCATTTGATTACATTCTGTATGATGGATTATGTAGAAAAAGTAGAATTGGGCTGAAAGATCTATCACTTTATCACCTATTCAGGTTGTAAATCGTGTTTTTAAAAAGTAACTAAGTAATTAATTACTTTTGGAAATAAGTAATCAGTAAAGTAACGGGATTACTTTTTTGGGGAAGTAATCAGTAATTAGGTATTACTTGACCAACACTGCTCTCAGTAAGCGTTTACTGTCACAAGCTTTTACTGTTGCAGGGTGTTTTTTGCTGCATAGAAGAATTACTGTGCCTGGATGCACAGTCAAAGGCTCGTTCTGTGTTTGCTAGTCATTCATAAGACTACTGATAAGTTTCACTTCCTGTCTAGAAATGGCAGTCTCAGCAGTTCTGAAATAGAGTCAGCAAAATCTAACTGTTACTATTAGAGTTACACAGAGTTATTAAAGCATAGTAATTCCTTTACTAGTGTGATAGATGGACTGATTCTTATATCTCACTAAATGAGCACTCAGAGTGCTTTACAACTTGCCTCGTTCACCCATTCACACAAGTACTTTTTTCTATGTCTTTCCTGTGTAAGTGTTTTCTACCTAACATTCACACACAATCATACTCTGCTGGATAACAAATTGGGGTTAGTAGTATGTTGCCCGTGCAGACTGGAGCAGCAACCACCAACCTTCTGATTAGTAGGTGAGCTACTCTACTGCCTGAGCTCTACCACTGTGTGTTGATCACATTGTATATCTGTCATTTCAGTGTATTTTTTTAGCTTGTTTGCTTAGTTTTTGGAGTTCTAAATCCTGCAAGATTATGAAGGTTGCGGTTTCTCTTCCTGTCATATCACTGATATGCAGTTCCTTAGTTTGATGACGCAGTTTCTCATTTGTGCTTTCTGATGCAGCTTAACTCCAGTTAAAAAAAAAATAAAAAAAATTTAAATCTGGCAATTGTTTTCCAGATGCAGAGAGCCACTTTGGAAAACTGTAACCTTTTCTCTGTGTCATCCTCTCCAGCTTTTGTCATCTACAACTTCCTGAGTTTGTGTTACGAGTATCTGGGAGGAGAGAGCGCCATAATGGCTGAAATCAGAGGGAAACCCATCGAGTAAGTCTGATTCCTTTTCATAGTATAACTGCCCATATAATTGGTTACTTCAGTTGTTTCATGTTAAGTGTGTGTGTGTGTGTGTGTGTGTGTGTGTGTGTGTGTGTGTGTGTGTGTGTGTGTGTGTGTATTTTTTAACCTGTATGTCACTTTAGGTCAAGCTGTATGTATGGGACATGCTGTCTGTGGGGCAGGACCTACTCCATTGGCTTCCTCAGGTTTTGCAAACAGGTATGAGTGTTTTAGTTTGGGTGGAGGTTTAGGTTGTACTGACTCTGTTTGAGTGTTGTGGTGTCCACTGTGACAGACAAGTATTAATACATGTTTTCTCCATTTACTAAAAGTGTAACGTGTTCGTAAGCATACCCAAAATATCTACTTGCAAATATTTTAAGCTTGAATGACTGTAGGTATCACACATCACCAACTGTTATGTCTTTCACTTCTGTGCAGGCAACTCTCCAGTTCTGCGTGGTAAAACCACTGATGGCAGTGATCACTGTCATCCTTCAGGCCTTTGGGAAATACAGAGATGGAGACTTCAAGTATGTTTCCACAGCACTGTCAACCAGAGCATCAGCATCTTAGTGTTTAGCTTTAGTTGAAATGACTGTTTGATTTTGCATTTATATAATCTTTTTTTTTCTGTCTCCTCCAGTGTGGCTAGTGGCTACTTGTATATCACAATTATCTACAACATCTCTGTGAGTCTGTCCCTCTACGCTCTCTTCCTCTTCTACTTTGCCACACGTGAGCTGCTCGTCCCGTATAACCCAGTGCTCAAGTTCTTCATGGTCAAGTCAGTCATCTTTCTCTCCTTCTGGCAGGGTAAGTGTGTGTGTATTAACTTTATACATCCTCTCTTAATTCACCTTGGAAGTAGCTTGTTATACACAACTGGAAACCTAGCAAAGGTGACCAATGTAAACTCAGACTTGAAGAGTTGCGAGTTGGAACAAGGAAGACTGCTCATTCTAGTCACTATACTGTAGATACTGTAGAAACAGTCCCAGTGAGAGGTGATCTCTTCAGTCCCCGGCTCCCTAGCCTAGGCTGTATATAACAGATGGATATAGCCACTGGTTCTCTTACATTTTGAAGCCTTGATTCTTGCATCATTTCTGTTGCCGCTGTGCTTTTGCCAGAATGGACAATTTTGGATGATGTGGTGGAGTGCAAATTTTTCATCTAACCCTACCAAGCTTGGTTAGACTCCATGAAGGGTTCATACCAACACAGATACCTGCTATTTTGTGCTAAAAACAACCCACCAAAACTGGAGCACAGAATTCTTTGATGGGTTGTTTGAAGAATTAATCACAGAGGAAACTACAATATATGTCATATAAGGAACTGCAACCTCAAACATAGTGACTTTAATTAATGGAAAAGAACCCCAGTAGACAGCTGCTCATTTTGTGTCTCAGTATTCACTAATCGGTGTGGCTCTGGCGCTAACATTGAAAGAGTTTTTACTGTTTAAAGCAACCTGTCTGTTAGCTTTACAGACCAAAAAGGTTTTTTGTGCCAGGTCCAAATATGTTTATTTTAGTGCCAGTTTTGGGCATTTCCATGCACAGATTCAAATGTTGCTGAACTCTCATGGAGTAATACATCAGTGTTTTGATTTATGTTTTCATATCTTATCTTTGTATATTTCAGGGATGTTGCTGGCCATCCTGGAGAAGTGTGGCGCTATCCCCCAGATCAACTCTGCTGATTTCTCTGTGGGGGAAGGAACAGTTGCTGCTGGCTACCAAAACTTCATCATCTGCATTGAGATGTTCTTTGCTGCTATTGCTTTGCGCCATGCTTTTACTTACAAGGTCTACATGGACAAAAGGCTGGATTCATATGGTAAGCGGCATGTTTATGTGTGTGCGTTGATGTCTGGTTGTGGTAGAGAGTGAAATGTTCAAAGAGCAACTAACAGTATTATAGTATTGTTATTATGTGATTAACAGAGGGTTCTTGATGAAGTCTTTCAAAGCTAATCTGACCTCACTCTTTGTGTCCCTTCCTCTTTACTTTGATTCCTATCTTCAACAATCTGTTTATTTTTGAGTTGTTCTCTTTTCATCTGCCCTCTTTTCTATTCTTTTATTTTCATCTTGACCTTCTTGTGTTTCTTATCTCTTTCTCTCCTTTTCCTCCTCCTTCACTCTGCGGCACTCAAGGCTCATTTCCTATCTATGGACAGTACGGTACGTCTGATGTTAGCTATGTTTTGTCTGTATGTGACTCAGTTGTTTATGTTAAAATGGAATTTGATGTCTTTTTTTTCTCCTTGATTGTGGTTTAAAAAAATATTGCATTTCCATCGCTTGTGTTATGTGTTTCAGTTCAGTGTTTCATTTTCAGCATTGTATAGAAAATACAGATATTTATGTTTCCATTAGATTTTGAAATGATGGATATTTCGCTGTGTTGTTTTGTGTTCTCTCATTTATTTTGCAGTCAGCTAATTCCACCTTCCCACTTTGTTCAGTCTGTGGTCCTACCCTTGTCGTAAACCCTTGCCTTGATAATAAATATGCCAGATGGAGGGATAATATTTATCTTAATATATTTTATATTCTTTGCAACAATGCTTAGGTTTATTTGGACAATCCAGCTGGCAGTTGGGATGGAAACTTAGTTTCTTTCCTTTTTCGCTCATGTATTGCTTCCATTCAGTGTCTCTTTTTAATATTTACCACCTTCCCATCACACCTCCAGGTCGCTGTGCCCCAATGAAGAGCATTTCCAGCAGCCTGAAGGAGACGATGAATCCAGGAGACATGGTCCAGGACGCCATCCACAACTTCTCCCCAGCTTATCAGCAGTACACCCAGCAGTCTACGTTAGAGCGAAGTGGAGGGCCACCGCTCTCCCGCAGCCACAGTAACATCAGCACCCGCGGGGACAATGAAAAGACCCTTCTACTCAGCTCTGATGATGAGTTCTGAGACTCAAACACACACTCAGAGGCTAACCCTTACTCCTGTAGCCCTTCTCAAGTTTTTAGCAGCCACGGAAGAATCGGATCTTTTTTCCCCGACCTCAACATGGAAGTTCAGGCTGTGGTTCTGGTTATTTCACATTTAGATAACAGTGAAAGATCAGATTTATGTCACATGGTTGCCAGATTGCTGAAACCGAGGCAGGGCAGAGTTCTTTCTAAGGAAAAAGGAAATGTTTGCTACAGCACGGAAATGAGGAGCGTGAAAAGAATGTAGATGTTACAAATAAAGTGAGGGAGGAGTGAGGTTGATTCTTTAACTGTCCAAGCTATTATTTGTGTTGTTTTAGTTGTGATTTTAGGCCATCGCTGAAAGAAATGCATTTTTTGTATTCACCCGTGGAAAATGGATTCGTACAGATAACCGTGCCTGCATTATACCATCTTAATCCTGCACTAATGACACTATGGCATTAAAAAAGTTAGATATGAGCTGGAGAAAATAAGTGCCATTTTCTTCTGAGACACGTGGCCTCTTTATTCTTTACTCTTTACACTGATTCATAATCAATATCAATATTCCTCCTCACCTCTCTGCTAGCGCTCTCGCTCTTTGTAATTATATATTGCCAAATAGCACCCTTTGCTCCAAATAACAAGACACTGTCTTAAAGTTTAGGTTTGTTGTTTTTTTCAAGTGACCTTTGAATTGCAGGGGTTATTTTTAATATATGACTTCAATGACAAATAAATATTTTATCTAAATGTTGTTTGAGCTCGAAGGTGTATGTTATTGTTATCCTAGAAATTTTATGAGTTTACTGTGGATGTCATCATTATGTAATGTAATGGCATTCCAGCTGTTGGCCAGACTCTATATTGTTTGCGGAGAAGCACGGTAACAGCTGTAGGAGAGATTTTTAGCGTAGGCAGGAGGACTGACGGAAGGGCAACGCCCACACAGATTACAGATTACTGATGGAGCAGCACTTTCCTGCATAGTCGGCCCAGCTGTGATGCGCCCTGGATTGTGATCTCATAATTAATGGCATTACGTGCTGCACAGATCGGCCCTGCCTCTGCTGGTGTCATTTGTAATGGCATCACTACGACAGCAGCGGCAAATAAGTCACGTTGTTAGCCGCTACAGATAGAGAATGCGAAGATATGCTGGTGAAAACAAGGCTTTAAATCAGATTGAAATCACATTTGTACTTGAATATATTGAGCATTTTAAAATTGGTTGTCAGTACATTTACAGGGACACGAAAAGTGACTAAACTCCTTCGGGCTGGCCAGAAATCCTCTGGTTGGCATTATGTTTTCTTTTTCCAAAAGATGGCTGGAACTGTTTAAGTTATGCATTCATATTTTATCCAATTATGTTTAATATGCGTTTACACAGTGGCTGGTATGAAACTTGCATGTGGTTTGTGGCTCTAAATGTTTGAATGGCAGAGCACAGCTGTATAAAAGCTGAGATTCTGTTTACGTTGAGTGTATATTGATTTAACAGACTGGAGTTAGTGACTGCGGGTCGACACATAGTACATCACAGCCCAACCTTTTGTGAGAAAAGGAGTCAAACCAGCCAAAGTGATGTGTGCGTTTTCAGTTTGTCCTAATGAGAAAATCATATTCAGCCAATAGAAGGTGGGTGAAAGTGTTTGGATTCCATCTGTGACCCACATCCCATCCAGCCGCCTCCTGCCCCAGTGACCGCATTACTTGTGTATCTTTCTACTAAACCTGCATTGCTTCAGTTAAAATCAAGGTCGAGTGTGTTTGTTCTGAGCGTTTCATACTTGAGCATTTTCTTCAAAACACTGTCAGATCATAATTTTGCAAAGCTTATTGTATTTTAATCCAGAAAATACTATATCCAAATGGAAGGAACGCTGTAAATAAAGTCAAACTTAGTGCTGCAAAACCTTTATGACGACGACTGGGACGCCATTGCTTGGTATAGTGCTCTGTTTGAATATATTTGTGTTTTAATGGTTTCATTTCATATATACTCCTGTTTTATTTTTAATTTTGTGTTGTATGATATTTTTTTGTTTGTATATTGGTAATATGACATGTTTTGATGCTATATCGATTTGTGTTGATGTTTCAAAAATAAATAAAAGATGAATAGTAAAATAAAAAGACATTTCTGGCAGTTTTTGCAGGCTTGTAGACTCCATCATTGTCATTAGCAGAATATTAGAACCCCTGCAAACACCATTGACAGAAAGACGATTGTTCAAGTAATGTTTTGGACAGTTTTTGTTTTTTACTCAACTTTTGGTATTTAGTAGTTATGCCCCCCTCCCTCTCTTTCTCAGACCATTCTCTGTAAACCCTAGAGACGGTGATGTGGGAAAAACGTAATATTTCACTATTTTCTGATATACTCAGATTAGCCCGACTGGAAGCAACAACCATGTCATCTTCCAAGTCACTTAAATTGCCTTCAATTCTAAAGCTCGGTTTGTAGTTCAGCGGCTCATCTTGATGGCCTGTTTGTTTTAAGGAGCAGCTGACCACGTGAACTGGCCAGTGAGTGTATTGCATTAAGTTTCCAAAGCTGTTTAATAAATGGCCAAGTAAGTAAACAGACGTACGCGTGCCATGAATATGTCACTCACAGTATGGGGGCGGGGCTTATCCAGCCGCCAGCCAGTCACAGCAGCTTCCGGTTCTGTGTTAAGCTAACAACAACACAACCATCTCCTGCGTCTTATTACTATTGCAACCCTAACGACGCTTGTCACAACGGAAATATGGCGGGTTGTGCTACTTAACTTTTCAGCAGGCATTTACGAAGACGACATTTTAATTTATTTTTGATTTAGTCAGTTTTCCAAGCTAATTCACGGTCTCGCCGAGTGAAGCTTCTGGAGTTTTCAAGCAAGGCCAGAAAAAGTATCTGTAAGCAAAAGCCGTACAACCTGTAGAAGATAAAGGTCCATTAGCAAAACTTAATAAGAGCCCTCAAAATGAGAGGTTCTTACGGAGACAGAGACAGAGACCGAGACCGTGGTCGTGACAGAGGGTAAGAGGACTGCTAAGTTAGCTTGTCAGCTAATGCTAGTTAGTTATCATAAAACCCTATTATATGTTTTTATTGTGACTAGCAGCGGTTGCATTGACCTTACAGTTCGTTGTCATATTCCAGCAATCCCCGATTCGGATCAAGCAGAGGAGGACCACCCCCGGGTAAGAAGTTTCGGAATCCTGGGGAACGCTTACGAAAGAAGAGATGGGACCTGAATGAGCTTCCTAAATTTGAGAAAAACTTCTATAATGAAAATTCCGAAGTGCAGCGAATGAGCCAGGTATTATGTCCGTCATGTCACAGTCTGACCTTCAGCTGCACCTGTTGTGTTGTTTTGTCTGTCTTCACTTGTTGCTTTTCTTCTCTTTGCTCTCAGTATGATGTTGAGGAGTATCGCAGAAAGAAAGAAATCACAGTCCGAGGCTCAGGCTGCCCAAAACCTGTCACCAGCTTCCATCATGCACAGTTTCCTCGTAAGCACATGCACTCATGGATACACTTGCAGCACTGTGGACAGTTTGCAGACATACATAACCAGATACTTTATCGTCCCTTATTTTTGCTTCTTCCAACTAGAATATGTAATGGATGTACTGATGCAGCAAAACTTCAAGGAACCAACAGCCATTCAGGCTCAAGGTTTCCCTCTGGCACTCAGTGGGAGAGACATGGTGGGCATTGCTCAGACGGGTTCTGGGAAGACTTTATCGGTGAGATGTGTCTTCCTCTTCACCTGTACGCACCACACAGATGAATTTCACAGGTGAAAGATGTGAAAGAAGACTGAACCAGTCTTCCATATTTTTCTTCTTTCAGTATCTCCTGCCTGCAATCGTGCACATCAATCATCAGCCCTACTTGGAGCGTGGAGATGGACCCATTGTACGTGAAGAGAAAAGGAGAGCACTAATCACTGAGTAGTCTGCCTTGGAATAACCTAATTATATTAAAGACCTCAAAGCACAACGTAAAACTAAAACACTAAAGAGAGGATTGATGTGGCTTTATATATGTGCTGTGCAGTGCTTGGTGTTGGCCCCCACGAGAGAACTAGCTCAGCAGGTCCAGCAGGTGGCATATGACTATGGAAAGTCATCACGCATCAAAAGCACTTGTGTGTACGGCGGTGCTCCCAAGGGACCTCAAATACGAGACTTGGAGAGAGGTGAAGACTACTAAGACTACTAGAGCATGCAACCATACAGTTGTGTCCTTTTGGGAACCACTTTCGATTAGTCTGTAACTTATTTATTTTCAGTTTAACTGATTATATTACATACTGAAACATGCTAACATTGTCTTGTCCAGGCGTTGAGATCTGCATCGCCACTCCGGGTCGTCTCATTGACTTCCTAGAAGCTGGAAAGACCAACCTGCGGCGCTGCACATACCTAGTTCTGGATGAGGCTGACCGCATGCTGGACATGGGTTTCGAACCACAGATACGCAAAATTGTGGATCAGATCAGGGTAAAAGCTAATACTCAAAGGCTGTATCTCTGTCTTTTTGGGTTTTTTTCTTTGTTTTTCTGTTTTCTGCTGCTTACTCTTATGTTTGAAGTCAAAGCTGTTTTAGTGTATAGTTTTTTATTTGGTGGGTTCTCTTGCCCAGCCGGACAGACAGACTCTGATGTGGAGCGCTACCTGGCCTAAAGAAGTTCGCCAACTGGCAGAGGACTTCCTGAAGGACTATGTCCAGATCAATGTTGGAGCTCTGGAGCTCAGCGCTAACCACAACATCCTTCAAATTGTTGACGTTTGCGTGGAGAGCGAAAAGGACCAAAAGTAAGAGTTTGGTGATCTGGTCACATAGGAATTAACTTCTCACGTTAATAATAACAGCATCTGCTGTGTTTGGTGTGTGCGTTTACATCCCTTTAATTATAATGCATTTGCTTCTTTTGCTTTTCTCAGGCTTATCCAGCTGATGGAAGAGATTATGGCTGAGAAGGAAAACAAGACCATCATCTTCGTTGAGACCAAGAAACGGTGTGATGACCTGACACGTAGGATGAGACGTGACGGGTGAGTATACCAACTCATCCCAGCATCCGTTTTAACTGCAGACTGTAATAAAGAATGGACACCATGATGTCACCCAGTGGTATGATCTATGCTGAAGTTGGGCAGTTTAACACTGGAGTGTGTATATGGACTGGAGCTATTGGAGCTTTTTAAGCTATTCCACAGCCTTAGCTAAGCACAGTCATTTAGGAGCAATAATTGAAGACTTGTCAAATTGGTCCACTGTAAATATTGAATTGTACTTTTGCTTGAATTGCCCATCACTGGTTTGTAGTACATCAGATGAGTGGTTGTAGAGAAAATCAAAAGAGCAGAGACACACAGACGCACTGTTAAAGTTGCTGATTTGTCTTCTAGGTGGCCAGCGATGTGTATTCATGGTGACAAGAGTCAGCCAGAGAGAGACTGGGTATTATCAGGTACAATAAACACACTCACTGACATTTCATTGTACGACAGTTCTTTGTACTGTTGTGTTGTGCTGCCCTGAACCATGTGTTGGCTCTGCTTGCATAATTATACAAACTGAACTGAATTAAATTAATTAGCTGATCCTAATCACCTCTTATTCATCTCATGTTGCAGAGTTTCGGAGTGGCAAAGCACCCATCCTCATTGCTACTGACGTCGCCTCACGTGGGCTTGGTATGTCATGTGTGCTCAAGTATAAAGCAAGTAATTTCCTAAGTATAGCCCCACATACATGCAATATATTTCCCTCTTCAGTATTTAGAATGATAATGATCAGTATATATTGATCTGGCTGTTGTCTGCATTTTTATTCACAGTAAATTTATCAAAGGCCAACCACAAACACATGCGCTGCTTCTCAGATAAAGTGTGTATCTAAGAAGTATGTCATTGAAGCAGGCTTTCCTCCAGACACTGAAGTCTCTTTGCTTTATTAAAGAAACACTAAGAAAGCCGAACGAAGGATTGATGTTGAATGAAGTGTGACGATGTAAGGGGAGAGGCTAGCCAAGCAGCCCCTTACAGCACAACAGTCCAACTTTGAACCTAATTCTGTGTTCATTTGTTTTCTTTTCATTTTGTTTATTTGTGTTGTTTTTGTTTCAAGTCTCTCTTCTGGCAACTAGAAGCACACAGGCTCTCGGGAGCCTGCAGCCGGACCTAGGCATGACAAATCGAAAGCTGTCTTGGGGAGAAAGACAGCCTGATTAATCTGATTCCCAGACACGGCCGTCTCTGCTGAAAACTTAACAAAGAGCCCGCTAATGAAGCTCTCCCCCCGCCTTCCAGGACACTGGCAGCCTGGGTGATGACGGGCGGGGAGGGAGTGGCAAGCGCAGGGTGCCGCTGGGCTTCCAAAATTTGATCGTATGCTCGAGGGCGAAGAAGGGGGCGTGGAGGAGGCTGGACTCTTATTTGGCATGCCATCAACAGAGGGATGAACCCAAAGCACTTGCTGATAACATTCACTCATATTCACAGCCGGTATTCAATCTAACGGCTGTAACGGATTAAGAAAACTTTCCCGTAAAGTCCTCGAGGAGATTCAAGTCCATTCAATAACAAACTCATAAAATTGTGCCTAAATTTGAACTTTCAGCTAATGCACTTAAATAGAAAACAGTTTTGTGAAGATGTGCTGCAGTGGTGTGTCACAAGACGATAAAGACAGAAACACCTGCCAGGAAATGAGGGTGGAAAGCAGCCGAGCCGGGCACGGGCGGCTATTCTGGAGACTTTCCCTCTGAACTGCCCCCTGATGCCAGCCCCCAACACCACCCCCACCACTGGCTGTCCAGGCCAACCTCTCCCTCTGAGGACGTCATGTCTGGTCCTGGCTGGCAGGAGTCCTGGAGGAGCCACCTCACTGTGATCAGTCTCCCTCCTTTTCACTCTCCTTCCTTTTTATTCTGTCTTTCTTAATTTGTCTGCCTGTTTCTCTCTCATCCCTCCTTCTCTTCTTCTTTTTTTCACTACCCCCCCCCCCCCCCTCATTTTGGTCTCTTATTTATCTATTTGTTTGCCTTTAAACATTTCTGACTTGTCCGTTTTTGTCCCTTTCACCTCTATCCCTGAACCCACAGCTTTCACTTTCCCCTTTGTCTTGAACTCCTTGGCCTGTTGTCTTTGTATACATCACACCAGATCACCAGGTCAGACTTTCTAAATACCATCATAAGAACTAGAGCACATTCCCTGGCAGAGCCCACTCCCAAATCTCTCTTAAAGAGAACGTCCTCCCTCCTTTAGTGTCTGTTTCTTGTTACGAAAATTGAAAAGCTGGGCTCGGTAATACCACTGCCCTTTGACGTGACCTAGGAGGCATTTGGAGCAAGCAGCACTAGTCAAAGCCCGTTCGAAAAAATCTACTTCTTTCACTAACCAATCTCTTAATTAGAAGTTAGTATCACCACTTCTTTGTAATCTAAAAAATGGCAAGGATACGAGATCCTTGAAGTTGACATAAAAGAATCTAGAAGGCCTCTCCACTGACCTCTTCCTCTAGAAACATACATAAGCCCAGCAGTAATGGTTCCAGGCCGATCACGGCTAGGACACACGAAGAAGCACAGTTAGGAGTAGGGTAAGACCGCAACCCAGCACAGTCCAGCTGGAGCTCTGGCCCAGACAGCTTCCAGCTTTGGGAGGGTTGTGGAGGAGTGGCGAGGTTGGAGAAGGGACTGCATTTGTCCGGTGCGCTCTCCTCCTACCCCTGCAGACCTCCCATGACTGGTGATGGGTGGGGGGACAGAGAGGGAAATCCCTAAATCTCTGATTACAGGGTAAGTACTGTACCTAACCCTTCCCCCTTCCCTATTTTTCCTCCTCCGCCAGTCTTTGTCATTATGCTTCCAAAACAAGACGTCCATTTTCTCTAATCAGCAGCGTTTTCTGAGCCCTTCATCAACTGTAATGAGAAACAGACCTCTTAACTTTGAGTTAATCTTTTCTGTCAGAAATTTCTCTACATTATATATTTAATTTTAGGGTCACAGCCTTTGAAAATTTGTTTCTTTTTTAATGTTTATCCAAATTCTCATACTGCAACTTTTTCCTTATTTTTGCAGCTTATATTTGACTGCATGTAACCTGTTTTCATGTGTGCACATACTTTATTTCTCTGCTACATTATTTGTTTTTCTAATTGGCACGTTAGGTCATTTTCTAAATGCGTGCAGAGTACAAATAGCCGATGATTTGACTGGTAAGTGATGCTTTCAGAGGACGATGGGTGTCTTGCAGTTATTGTCTGTGTGACTGTTCCCATTTTAAAAGACAAAATTAATGAACACTCAAAATAATGTAAAAGTCAATTAGCGTTAGTTTTGATCTGACTTCTGTTTGCATCTTTTCCCTCCCTGTTACTGACCTCTTCTCCCCTGCTGCCAAAGATGTGGAGGATGTCAAGTTTGTCATCAACTATGACTACCCTAACTCATCCGAGGATTATATCCACCGCATCGGGCGTACAGCTCGCAGCACTAACAAAGGCACCGCTTACACCTTTTTCACTCCGGGGAACCTCCGGCAGGCCCGAGAGCTGATCCGGGTCCTGGAGGAAGCCCGGCAGGCGATCAATCCCAAACTGCTGCAGCTGGCCGACAGTGGACGCAGCGGAGGAGGTGAGGAACGGTTTAAGCATCATGTGTTGCTTAAACCGTTTAACTGCTGAGCTCTCTGCACCACAGAAGAGTCTTTATTGATTTGCCTAAATGGGGATGAGCTTTGGTAGTATGTGAAGGATAGATTGACTGTATTTAAGGGTGCAAGTGATTGCTCACATAAACAAATGCTTGGGTAAATGAATGAGCTAGCAGTTTCATTACAACTTTTAATTCCCAGGTGGCCGTTCCCGTTTCCGCAACTCCAATTCAAACAATCCCAACATGATGTACCAGGATGAGTGTGATCGTCGGATGCGTTCTGCTGGTGGGGGCAGCAGCTCAAAGGATGGCCGTGGCAGCAGCTACAGCCGCGGCGGAAACAACCGGGATGGGGATCAATCTTCTTCTTACAGAGATCGCAGCAGCAGGGATGGAGGACGTAGTTATAGCTCCGGCTCCTATGACCAGTACCAGAATAACAGCAGCTCCAGAGGTGGCTCCAGCTCAGCAGGCAGCGCTGCGGGGAATGCCCCACCTCCTTCATCAGGCCCTCAGCCTCTAATGGCTCAGCAGTTCAACCCTCCGCAGCCTATGATGGGTTTGATGGGGCACTCGCCATTCCAGTTTGCGCCTCCTCCGGCATCTCTGTCTGGGAGGAAATGATGTCGTATGTGCATCAGTGTTACACAGCACAACACAAACTACACCCGGGCAGATTTGTGTTGAATTTTTCATTTTATCGCTCTTCCAACATTCCAGTTAAAAGCATGTTTTAGTTGACTGAGAGATCTTCATTTCTTCAACATTAGTTTTCGACTGGCTTCAGGTGTTTGCGTGGAAAACTTTTTTTTTCAGCTTAAAGTTGGTTTAAAGCAATTCTGTGTTCGTTTAGCTTAGTTTGTTGCAGCTGTATTGGATGGAAAAAAGCAAAGCTGCTGTTTTGTATTGTGAATCTCTTTGTGAGCTACTTCCAAGAGGTTGATAGTGTTATTTTCTGTGTAGGTATGGCAAAGGTAGGTGTTGAAGTTAATTTTGTTTTTTCTGTTTCAGATCATTGTTGGAAGCCAAAAAAATCCTTCTGAAATATTAAAAACAGATCCTGATGTGATTTAAAAAAAAAAAAGTGGGTTAAAAACCTTTACCACATTGGAGTGTTTTTCTTTGAGCTTTACCTCGATCTCGTTATGTAGGTGCAAATTGAGGCCTTACCAACTAGTGATTTCTAAGTTTGTATTTACTAACAAATCTCCTGAGGCTTACCTGTTTAGAGGATCACCAGTGTGGTCTGGTCTTTGCAGCAGTGATGAATGAGATTTCCTAGCAAACAGTAAGTCCCCTTTTTAAATTTGTTTTTCATGTTTAATAAAGTTCTTTGGTGTACAGGACATGTTTGTGTGTTTCTGTAAACACTTGAACACTTCTTTTGATCACCAAGAATAAATTTTATTTCCCCATTTTACCAGTGTTATGCTCTCACACATTTCAAATGTACATAACAGAACTGCTATATCTGGCATTTAACAAAGCAGTCTTACTGGAAATTAGTGCAGTGGAATGTGATCGGGATCCTGTGGGAGGAAGTGTTCAGCATGGCTGTCATGCATCGCAGATTGTAGAAACGATCTGAACACGTCTGAGACGGACACCGCGCTCAGAGCACCGGAGTGCAGCTCAGTTTGCATATGCTCAAGTTTTCCATTTTTCCGAATAAATGCTTACACAACAACTCAAATGTCAAACTAATCTCAAAATTGAACTCATAGCGTATTAAAGATGACTATATTAATACGTATCTGAATCTGCACGCCTCAGATGACAAACATGTAACAGATGAGAAAAAGAAAACTGAACTTTAAATAATATTAGAACTGCAAAATAGGCACATATGGCAGAAAATACACAGCTTTGATGTTAACAGTAAATTTTGTTCATTACACAAGATTCGAGGGGTCAGCTAGAAAAACAAAAGTGTTAAAACAATCATTCTCTGTGATCACAAAGTGCACTCAGTCAATGTGAAAGAAAAGCAATCAACGTAAACAGACACCACAACAAGTTGATTCAGTTCAGCCTCGTTTTGCAAACTTAAGAGTCGCTTTGTGTTGACGTTGGGTTTTGCAAGCACTGTGTCCCATTTTTCACCGACCGCAGCATGCTGATGTGAAGGTAAACAGCTGATAATGGATTTCGACTGCCTGAGGTGAAAAATAAAGTACACCAAATAACCTAATATGCACACAGTTGTTGTAGTTTACTTCCTTTGTAGCACTGTGTTTAAAAAAAACAAAGAAAGAAAAAAACAACTGCAACAACTATGAAGCAGCTGTTGCAGGTTTGTTTAAGCAACCACATACAGCAGACTAGACCTAGACACGTGACTTGTTATAGCAAAGCGTACACACATTACACTGACTGCGCATGAGTGTAATCAGAGGAACACAATCAATACCAGTCAAAGAAAGTACAACATGACTGCAAAGGAAAAAGGTTTCAGCAGGCCTCCAGCCCAGGAGTCAGTTTAGGGGGTGGGGGCGAGTCTGAGAGCAGAAAGTCTGTCAGGTTGTGGTTGTGTTTAAATGCTATAGGTTCCCCCATTTCTCCGGAGGCGGAAACTGTTCTAGACTGCCGCTCTCGCTGTGCTCCTGCTCTCCCATGGTGAAGGTTAATCTGTACTGCAGCTTCACTTTCTCCTGAGACACAAACACATGCAGAGAGAGGCTAAGTATGACAGCTTGGATTAATGCTCTGGGACAAGAGGAATGACAGGCTCCTTGACCTTCCCATCAGATGACGGGATTCAAATGGACCCATTATGCTTTTCCTTATTTTCTGTCACATCTGTAGTTTTTGTTAAAATTCATTAATCATGGGCATGAATGTCAAAATAATTTTGGGATAGGGATTTCTTTTAACTTCTTGTTTTTAAAAGGCTAAAAAGTGGAATGCTGTACAAAAAGAACAGTCCAAAGAAATAATTAAATGGGGTACAGCCCAGTGCAGAGTTGCTTTCAAGCTTGTGTTTAATTCTGCTTTCTCATTAAATTAAGTTGGGGCTTCATTTTTCTAGATCTGTAATTCTTTTTTCCAACCTTGGCCAAGATAATCAGCACTGAAAATATGCTGCACTTATCTATTGCTGAACAGTTTAAAGGCTCTTTTTTTCTGGCCTTTGCTCAGCCAGACATCACAAGGACATTTCTATCTATTCTGTGAAATATCCGGACCTACCTTGTTTGGATTTGCTAGCAGCAAGATCTGTGTGACAGCAGCAGGAGGGAGGATGGGGTTAAAAGCGGGGAGCTCCGTCCCTGACGGGGGCTGCAGCTTCACGGCCATCGTCTGCAGTTGATAAATAAAAACAACATTAGGGTTTTGTTTTGTTTCTCTCTCTTTTTTTTTTTTTAACTGAGACACTAAATCAGCAGCTGTGGATCTCATTTACTCCATCTGACAGAGGGGACAAAGGCCTTGGACTATATCAGTGCTGACCTTTGGAGCAGTAGTCTGGAAGTTTATGTTGGTGACAGGCACAGGGGCTGACGAAAGCATGGAGATAATCACCACCAGAACATCGGGTCGAGACGGAGGAGAGTCGCGAGCGAAGTGAAAGAGAACCCGCAGACTGTGGCTGTCAAACACAGTTACAGGTAACAGACTACCTGCAGAAAGACAGGACAGAAAGGAAATTAGTTCATCATATACCCAAAACACTCAAAACCAAACAAGCTTCCTTGGTATAAAACCAATAAGTGATCTCGTTTACTTACTGGGCTTAATGGATTCTAAGGGTACAAAAACGTCAGTCAGAGAAACGTCTGCAGAAGAAGCCTCAGTGTGAGAGGGAGACACATCCAGCAGTGTGGCTTTAAGGCTGGGCTGGGAGTTGGGAACAGGTGCAGGAGGTTCAGCGGTAAAAGCTGGAATTGGATTTGGAGCGATGTTTGTCCCGGTCTTGTTCTGGAGGTCTCTCAGAGTCGGTTTAGACTGCTGCTTGTCCCTTAGAGAAGAAGAATGAGCAACTCTGCGTCAACTTTTGCTCTGAGCTCTTAAATGATTTTGATCTGCTTTTTCCAGAAACGGTAGTTTAACCAACTCCTGACTCAATGTTGATGCTGTCCAAACTACAAAAGTATTATGGCCATCTAGAAGCCTTTTCCTATGAATTCAGCAAAAATGTGATCGTGCTCAAATCCTGTTAGGTACCATTTGACCTGCAGGCCCTCTGGAGGTAGAGACTGCTGCAGCAGGGTTTTTCCCAGCAGGTCCAGTTCATCCAAGGCAGAGTTCCCAGGAGTGGAGCCAGATGAAAGAGGCTGAGAGTGGGGAGGCGGATCTGGACTCAAAAGGAGACTGGGCGCAGTTGCGATATCTGTATCTATGCTGTCAGAGGACTGAAAGTTTAAAAAAATAAATAAATAGAAAAAATGAGTACAGGAAAAAAATATGAGAGCTTCACAGATGCAATAATAGATTTTCTCCACCACTCACCTGGAACGAGTCCCATGCGGTGGAGTCCTCAGGCTGTGAGGCGGGGTTAGAGGTGTGTGTTCCTTCACTTAAACCTGTGTGAGGTGCAAAGTGTTGTAGTATTTAGGAACAAAAGTTTTCTTTCCCTCAGTTTCCATTCAGGACTCTGAGATTTAAGTTGTATGCTACATACGCCTGTCTGACGTGTTTTATTACCAAGCGACATGAGTTCATCATCAAGGAGACTAATCCCCATGTCCCCATGTGAGGGAGGGTTTAGGCTGTCTGTGGGAGTGGGAAACTCTGGGAAGGAAGGCGGCGACTGTGGTGACGTGTCCAATCCTGACAGATCTAGCAGCGCTGTGCCTCCTCCTGTGAGAAATCCATCAGTACTGTTGATCCTTCACTAAAAGATTCTTTTAGACAGCTCATTGTAACACAGTAAAATCTTTTTGGCTTCTTTAGTGTTCAAAGCTTCACCCACCGGTTTGTTTCTGTGTGTTTAATGTGTTGTTTCCATTTACAATCTCCCCTTTCACCTGCTGCTTGTACAGGTTGATGACTTGAGTCAGGCTGTCGTTGGCCTGCAGGATCTCCGCTGAGGAAAGATGACAAAGTGCTCATCCTTATCACTGGATTTAATCAGAATCGCCTGCCTCTGTTAGAAAGACTGCTCATAAACTGTTGAACCAAAAAAGAAAAATAAATTCATGCGCTAATAGAAACCATCACTTTATTTCTTTAAAAAAAAGAAATACTATGAGAGAGATTTTTTTAGACCATCTATAGGTCACCCTTGTTCTTGAAAAAGCAAGAACACTTCTCCATTCCTCTGAGATCCGACCTCACTGTCCAGGGTTGTGTGGTCAAAAACTCCACTTCTCTCTTTCCTAGACATCTCTACACCTCCACAATTATGTCATCTGGACCAACTCTTCATAGTTGCCCTCACTTCCTCCTCTCTGTCTCCCATTTTCTACATTCATCAGCTCCTCAAAGTACTCCTTCCATCTTCTCAACACACTCTTCACTTGTTAGGACATTTCCCCTAACCTGACTCACACCCTTTCCAGGTCGATCGCTCCGTCCAGTCAGTCGGTACAAACCTTTTTTCTCATTCCACAGTGTCCAGCCTCTTATACAACTCACTACAAACATTTGTCCCTGTGTCTACTTTCCTCACTTTTTCTTTGGTAGCTTCCTTTGAAAAATTTCCCTTACTTCCTCATTCCATCACCATTCCCTCACTTTTCATTCCATCCATCACTTGAGTGATATGATAGTGGAAAAAAAGGAGAGAGCTCCTATTCAGTGGCAGATGAATAATAACTAAGCTCACCCAGAGCCTCGTCGTTGTCCTCCGTGTCACTTGCCAGTCTGAACAGTGTTGGCCTCATTTTCTCACAGCGCTGATACAGGTCCTGACCACACAGCACACACGCCACGTTAAAAAATACTTTAAATGGAGATGGCTTCAGGTTGATTTACAGTGTGATCTTTTGATTTAAAGCATCTGTCTTTTTCTCACCTGAATGAGTTCAGCATTGCTCTGATCCGTAGCCGTGCTGTCGTAGTCCTGCAGAAGCTGGGTCAGTAAAGTGACGCTCTCCTTTACCTCCTGAATGGCATTCACCCGCTTTGACACCTTCTCTGCACGCCTCTGATCCTAAAACCAACGAGACACAAACTCACAAACTGCACACATACCGGGTTTTGGCCAAAAGCAAGTGCACATGTAGGAAACAGTCATGAACAGACCAAACTGTGGTGACCTGTAACACAACAAACACAGCCAGAGGCAGTAAAGCAAGAGCGCAGCAAGGTCAGGGAGAAATCAGTTCAGGTTCATGGATGAGAGCAAAGACTAATTCCTGTTAGACATGAAATGAGTACAAAAGACGGAAACACCCACAGGGCAATTTCCCAATTTCCTCTTTCAGTTATTGCTCCGCTCTGAGTGCACCATTTTACTCCTGTTCCTAAAAATCACACATCGCTGCACCGAATGAATGTGGTGAAGAAAATAGGAAGGAAAAGGAAAGAGTGTTTACCTCTTGGACCATTTCCTTAATGAGTTTGTTGGCGGCTTTGAGGTCTTCGGGGTGCGAGCTGTTCAATAGGCGAGACAACATCTGACAAAGTAGAAAGTCAGAGTTCACATGAGGAAGAACATCAGATGCTAGTTCATCACATCTACATAACTCATTCATATATTTTAGTACGAAAGTCCTTACTTTGGATTTCTCTTCATCCTCAAAAATAGCATTCTTGGGTCTGGGTGGAGGAAGGTTGAGTAGCTTGTCAGGTGGCAGCTCAGGATCTTGTTTAACAATACCTGATTAACAAGCAGAGAACATGAAGGTGTTGAGTTATTTAAATGTGTCTAATCATTTTCATTAGTTGATTTACCTCATCTGTTACAACGTAAGGCATTTTATCCACGTGGGCCTATTACTTTAATTTTCAGCTCCAAATGTTCAACTCTATTACAGCATCTTCATCTTCAAGTTCAGCATAATTACTCTTTAAAAATGGGTTTTGACAGGATTCATCAAATGACAGATCGACTCTTACCTTGTTTTTTCAGCATTTGATAAGCGTCTGAAATCTTGGCTTCATCTGGTAACGCCAAAGTCCAGCTATAGATCAACTCCAAAACTTTTATTTTAACTGGCTCAGGGGACCGTGTTCCAAGGTACTAAATTGGAGATGAAACCCAGGTCATTTGCACAAAAAGCTCAACAACAAGAGAGAAGGAAAAAAAAGACCTGTATCAAAGAGGCACAGACACAAAGAGACCTGAAGTCCTACCTTGGGAGAAACAACTTTGATGAGTTCATTGAGAAAACGGAATTTGCCCACTTCACTGTGAAACCTTTTCCCGCAGTTTTTCATACAAGTCTCCAGGACCTTGAAATTGAAGGGTAGGAAAAAAAAAATCTAAAAATGGCAAAAGCTGAAACTAAAGCATCTGAAAATAACTGAACAGATCCTGATTCTGATCTGAACTTACAAGTAATGCCTGCATGGCCTCCCACTCTTGTGGAGACTGGATCTTGTGGGCCAGGAGCCTGGTGGCCAGCTGCGGTCTATGAACATGTCACATTTTTGGGGGTGGTTTATTTAAAATAAATGATGCATAAAATTATTCAAAATTCTAAAATGACTGCTGACAAAAGCTCTTTCCTAAACAAACAACAACAACAACAACAACAAAAAAATCTGTGCTCAATTTCTATTACCCTTGCCATTTTCAAAAACAACTAGAAATTGGCATAATATATGTGTTGATATAGCTACAGTTACCAATGTTGTAGAAGAAAAACTGTCCTTTTGTAGAAAAGATGAACATATCTCTGAAGACATGATCACAAGGCTCAGTAAGACTATAATTATGTAATGATGTGTAAATAATGTCTTGGCCCTGGGGCCAGCTCTTACCCCTCCAACTCATTGTTGAGCTGGTCACAGAAGGCATGGATGCTACTCCAGTCTGTGTCTCTGTTTAGTGGATTTGTGGCTCTGTCTGAAATGGGATATCACATAAAAATGTATAAATGTTACCAACCTTTCCGAATCTTATTATTTTTTATGCTTAAATGCTTATGTTTTCGGATTTTGTTACTGCGAGTTGTTATAATGTCCTAGTATCTTCCTTCAGTTAATTACACCCATATAAAACTAATGAAATATAAGCACAGCGACACAGCCTATATATAGCCGCCAAAATGCCTCTAAAACGCTTCTTTGTGGCAGTTTAAGTAAACATTACAACCTTTATTAATCATTTTTGGACGTTTATGCTATGTTCATAAAAGAACTACAAATATTTAACATACTGGCCACGGAGTGCATGAGGTCTTTCACTAAACATAAAGGTTGTCTTGTCGAAATATAATGTACAAAACTTGGACTAAGCAGGCTAGAAGTGTATCCCAGCATGTCATCAAGCAGACTACATGGGACAGGTGCTAACTGAGTGTAAGGTTAGCTAGCTTGCTGTCGACAGTCACAGTCGTGTCAGTGTCTTCTCGAGCTTTTCCACGAAGTCACAGGTTTGCTTTAATCACAGTCTATCCTATGTGAATGCAAATTCTGGGTCCCACGATCTTGCCCCCAGCATCCCGGTTTAGCTATAGAGTCGTAAATCCAAAGCCAGCATGTCTGTGCTGTGTTGACAGCTGGAAGGTAGAGCTCCGCAGCTAGGTTAGCATCCTGGGTGTTACGGCGGGGTCCGAGTCCCCTCTAACGGGACAAACGCAGCTACGGTGAGTTTTCATGTCATCTACAACAACTCACGGATAGTAACTTCTCAGTGTCGGGGTCCCCGGACAACACGGGCGCAGGAGAATAAGTTTAAAACACTCACTGATACGTGACTCCAAACTCTCTGCATCGGGAGGCGCAGCCATAACTGCGAGATTTATGTGGTGCCTCGATCTCGCGAGAAGTGGATGGACACGTAGAAAACAGAGTTGAATGATATAGAAAGCACTACGATATTTGTAATACATCAAGTAAAGGATCTATCTCATCTGTATTATATATATATAGTAAAATTAATAATATTTGGTATGTGGTATGCAATACATAATTCTGACTACAGTGGGGCAAAAAAGTATTTAGTCAGCTACCGATTGTGCAAGTTCCCCCACCTAAAATGATGACTGAGGTCAGTAATTTGCACCAGAGGTACACTTCAACTGTGAGAGACAGAATGTGAAAATAAATAAATAAATAAATAAATCCATGAATCCATGAATCCACATGGTAGGATTTGTAAAGAATTTATTCGTAAATCAGGGTGGAAAATAAGTATTTGGTCAATAACAAAAATACAACTCAATACTTTGTAACATAACCTTTGTTGGCAATAACAGAGGTCAAACGTTTACTATAGGTCTTTACCAGGTTTGCACACACAGTAGCTGGTATTTTGGCCCATTCCTCCATGCAGATCTTCTCGAGAGCAGTGATGTTTTGGGGCTGTCGCCGAGCAACACGGACTTTCAACTCCCGCCACAGATTTTCTATGGGGTTGAGGTCTGGAGACTGGCTAGGCCACTCCAGGACTTTCAAATGCTTCTTACGGAGCCACTCCTTTGTTGCCCGGGCGGTGTGTTTTGGATCATTGTCATGTTGGAAGACCCAGCCTCGTTTCATCTTCAAAGTTCTCACTGATGGAAGGAGGTTTTGGCTCAAAATCTCACGATACATGGCCCCATTCATTCTGTCCTTAACACGGATCAGTCGTCCTGTCCCCTTGGCAGAAAAACAGCCCCATAGCATGATGTTTCCACCCCCATGCTTCACAGTAGGTATGGTGTTCTTGAGATGCAACTCAGTATTTGTCTTCCTCCAAACACGACGAGTTGAGTTTATACCAAAAAGTTCTACTTTGGTTTCATCTGACCACATGACATTCTCCCAATCCTCTGCTGTATCATCCATGTGCTCTCTGGCAAACTTCAGACGGGCCTGGACATGCACTGGCTTCAGCAGCGGAACACGTCTGGCACTGCGGGATTTGATTCCCTGCCTGTTGTAGTGTGTTACTGATGGTGACCTTTGTTACTTTGGTCCCAGCTCTCTGCAGGTCATTCACCAGGTCCCCCCCGTGTGGTTCTGGGATCTTTGCTCACCGTTCTCATGATCATTTTGACCCCACGGGATGAGATCTTGCGTGGAGCCCCAGATCGAGGGAGATTATCAGTGGTCTTGTATGTCTTCCATTTTCTGATGATTGCTCCCACAGTTGATTTTTTTCACACCAAGCTGCTTGCCTATTGTAGATTCACTCTTCCCAGTCTGGTGCAGGTCTACAATACTTTTCCTGGTGTCCTTCGAAAGCTCTTTGGTCTTGGCCATGGCGGAGTTTGGAGTCTGACTGTTTGAGGCTGTGGACAGGTGTCTTTTATACAGATGATGAGTTCAAACAGGTGCCATTCATACAGGTAACGAGTGGGGGACAGAAAAGCTTCTTACAGAAGACGTTACAGGTCTGTGAGAGCCAGAGATTTTCCTTGTTTGAGGTGACCAAATACTTATTTTCCACCCTGATTTACGAATAAATAATTTACAAATCCTACCATGTGAATTCATGGATTTTTTTTTTCACATTCTGTCTCTCACAGTTGAAGTGTACCTCTGGTGCAAATTACTGACCTCTGTCATCATTTTAAGTGGGGGAACTTGCACAATCGGTGGCTGACTAAATACTTTTTTGCCCCACTGTTTATCAAATAATTCATATATTAAAATATTGCTCTATTTCACATCAAAACGTCCGTTCAAACACAATAAATTAAAATTTTCACTTTATTTCTGAATGAAATTACAAAGTCTATTTGCATAATAGATTGTATCAAAGTATTTTAAAATATTTTTTATAATTTGAATACGAACCTTTCTAGTAAAGTAATTTTCATAGGACAAAGAGCTCGTGTGAAGAACATACCGGAAGTTGCGTTCCCTCAAACCAAAGCATTAAAAAAAATAAGCCTAACCTTTCACTTAGATGTTTATTTATTTATTTACGTTAGGTTTACACACTTTTCCTCTTACTTTCTTTTTTTCAACAATACCAACTCATGTGACTGAGTATCTATTTGTGGTCCGAGACTAAGGAAAGCTTCTCTTCCATAAAAAAAATTGGGGCGGGGAAAGTAGTAAAAGTGGATTGGAATAAGCAAAAAAAGGCACGGCCATTTTTGAATCGTTCTGTCAAGTTTGCACCCGGACAATAAACTTATAATTACAAACCTTTTCTTCCTAATTATAGAGTGGCGGCAAGAACAGCTTTGTGTCTCCCTCCAGTGGCAGCTATTAGGCATTTCATAGATTGTGGAGCACAACTGCAGAGCTAATAACTGGACTAAGTTTAAAATATCAGCCCCGTGTAACAGACCAGAGGTCTGGCAGTGTTTCTCTAACAGTTCGCTTCACTTCAGGGGCTCGGTGCATCTTTGCGGTGGAGGAAATAGCATCGAGCTGAAACGAGTAGGAGACTTGTGGTCGTGGTTTGAAACGCTGGAGCAATGCGCGGTCGCTTTACTTGCCTTTGTTTATATTTGACAAAAACAACACGAAAGGGGGGGGAAACATAAACTTCCTTCCTTCCTGCTCTTGCTGCTTCGCCACCACGACGTGCAAGTCTGGCCGCAGAGAAATAGTTGCAAAGGTAGATGCTTTGCTTCCTGTTTCCTCCGAAAAAAAAAAGCCAGACCTGCACCACTTGTATCTGATCTCTCCGACTCTGACACGGTGCCATGTTCTGCTTGCTCCCTGCCCACTTGTGAAAAGTTGCACGAGAAATGGCATCACCGAGAGTTTTGCTGGAGTGGTGCCGCGTCACATGCGCCACTTATCCCGACGTGGAAATAACTAACATGTCAACCTCATTCACAGATGGACTTGCGTTCTGTGCTATCATCCACAAACACCGCCCTGACCTCATGTGAGTAATGCCATATGTTAACAGAGCTGTCATGGCTGTGCGGAGTGAAGTGTGCCTTGCTTCTGACTTTCTAACTCCAGTTTACCCCTATCTGTTTCTGTTTAATCAGAAACAGAGGGGCTCGTGTGCACTTTGGTTAATCTGCATCTCTTTTTAACCCTTTTTTGTCCAGTCTCATTGGCCTGAAATCGGTTAATTTGGTTTATTTGACACTGAACCACTCCTCTGGAATCATCTCATCTCTGATCTTTTAATGCTTTTTGCTTCTATTGTATTTAGAAAAGTTCATTATGTAGTTAATCATCAACTTTGTCGCTCATTTATTGTTTTTGGGGTTTTTTTTGTTTGTTTGTTTGTTTTGTTTTTAATTGAATCTCTCCAATTTCTTCACTTTACTCCAGAGACTTCAGGTCCCTCTCCAAAGATAATGCTTATGAAAATAACAAGCTGGTGAGTTTCTGATTGGAAACAAGAACGAAAGCATCCCGCATCTTTGTTTCGGTTTATTCACTTTCATTCCCTGTTTCTCGCCTGTGGGCCTGCAGGCGTTTGAGATAGCAGAAACAAAGCTGGGTATCCCTGCCTTCCTGCATCCGAAGGATATGATTTCCACCAAGGCGCCCGATCGTTTAAGCGTCATCTCCTACCTTGCTCAGTACTACTGCTTCTTCAATGGGAAGTCTTCGGGTGCGTTTAAGATAATCTGCCTGTTGTAGCCCTTAATTTTATGTTGTTGTTTTTATAGATGCTAGCATAAATTTTCAGACTGAGGTTTGCTGTCCTGCTCAAACATATACAGTTGAATTAATATTTTGGATGCAGTGTTATCCCTCACTCTTCAGGTCAGGTGAATGAAATCAGACTGGCCCGTCCTCAAAGAAACAGTGCATGCACGGTGATTTGCGTGTCTTATCTTGACTTTACAGCAGGTCCTGCCAAATTGTGGTCATCGCACGGCACTTCCTCACACAGCCTCTCGAAGAGCAAAACTTACCATCATCCAAAGAGCATGAAGGTGAATGTTCACAGGCTATTTTGGTTCTGATTTAGTCATCTCTGTGGTTGTCACTTGAGCGACTGGTTTCTCTTCTGTTTTCAGAGCTTGACTGACAGCAAAAATGTTTCTGATGCGAGGCCGCAGACTGTGTGCAGTTTGTGTTTGAAGCCCGTGCACCTAATACAGAGGCATTTAATAGATGGAAAAGTTTACCACCGCAGCTGTTTCAGGTAACAGAAGGTCACAATGCTGTGCAAAAGTGTTAAGCCACCTCGAGGTTTCTTTATATTTTGTTTCCATGGAGCCAGAATTTCTTGTCACTTTTTAAAAGTGGTCTTGAGCAATAGTTTTTCAGTTTCTTTGGTCATTGGCTGCTTTTTCGCTCATTTTTAGTAAAGTCCTTGTAGCTGTTTTTCTTTTTTGTTTTTTTAATTTCATGGTTAAACTGCTCAACACTGGCCTATGAGTCATTCCAGCATAAAAACTCCACCCAAATTAACGGATGAAACAGTGTTGTGTTTGCGCATCACACACTACTTGGTGAAGAACCAGTTTTAAATTGTATATTTAGGCACTTTGTTACTAGCATCCTGTGGCAAAGGTACGTCATTATTTCCCATTTATTTAGCTGAATCTACCAACAACAACAAAATGCCAGAGATAGAAAAGTTTGCAGGCATGAAATAGTATTTTTGCACAGTTTAGAAAGAGTTATTAGTTGAAAACTAGACATATCTCGGCATGGTGTGCAGTAGGTTTGAGGAAACTGGACAGGTGTGTGACATAAAAAATACATTAAAGACCCAATAAACTATCTACAGTATGAAAAGTATCTAAAAGCCATGGACTTCAGAAATGGGGAAAAAATCCATCCACCTGAAACAGGATCTGAGACATACTTTTGGACCTTCAGTTGCTCCATCTAATGCTCCGTAAAGCTTCATCACAAATGGTCTCGGTGGACGAGTATCTGTCAAAAAGCCATTCTTAAGGAAGGATAGAAAAACAAACAATAGAACACTAACAGTCATGGATTGGCCTCCCAGAGCCTGGACCTCAACATTATTGAAGCAGTGCAGGATCATCTTGACAGAGAACTGAACAAAAGAAGAGCTTTGAATGTCCTTGAGAAAGCCTGGAGCACTATTCCTGTTTGCATGTTCCAATAAATCTCACTGCCTGTTTCCCACTTTCCTAGCAAAATATGAAGAAATGAGATCAGGCTCAATTCTTCTGAAAAGTACTGTAATACAGTAATATCTGATCATATTTGACACTCTTGATTCAGTAGATCTGGTAGATTTAGAGTTCTCTTTTGTATTTCAGGTGCAAAGTGTGCCATGCAACTCTTTTACCACAGTCTTACACGCAGGGAAGTGACGCTGGCTCCTTGATCTGCGCTTACCATGCGACAAACAGTAAAGGTACTCACGTCGACGTCAGCAGGCAAACTGGATCTCAAAGTAAACTTCAGACAGTTTGTTATTCTCTGGGTGGACAGCCTATCACCAGCGTCCCTAACTACACAAAGAAAACCGAGTCACAGGACACACTGAGTTGCAAGACAGCAGAAACAGGCGGGACAGAAAGGATAGATGGAAGGACTCGTCCTGTTCCAGCACCAAGGCGGATTTCTGTAGGCCCTGTTCCTGCAGCCAGGATCAGAAGTTCACAGACTGTAAATAGCTCCCCTGCTGCAGGTAAACGGGCACACTTGTTTTCTTGTAGCTGTTCAGTCGTAATTATTACATTCCTGCTTTCTGCGTGTATTCTGGTCTTACATCTGTTTCTCTGTTAAGACATAATCATTATGTGTTTTGTTTTCCTCACTCTTTCTCTCTGCAGGTGGTTTATCCAGTCCAAGCAAATGTGCAGCCAGTCCGCCTCAAGGGTAAGTGTGACAAAAACAACCTGTTCATCGCTTCCTTTTGGCACGCACTTGTCTTTTCTCATGCATCTTTTCTGATTTGTATCTAATTATTTATTAAATGCTGAAAAACGAATTGTCACATTTGCCAATAAAAATATGAACCCAGACCTGATTTAATATTGGCCAGGGTGCTTTTCAAGGTTCTTACCTTGGAGCTCTTTAGCATTTTGGGAAAGAAGAGGAAGTTCCAGGAGGCTAAATTGAGCGAGCAGTGAGCGTTAGTGTGGCCACATTAGTAAAAGTTTGCACTGACCTGGATTTAATCCTGGGTTACAAATTCTCAATGCACAAATCTGTCTGAAACGTGTCAGTCTCACAAAAACGTTGATGTTCCGGCTCTACACAGGTTTGAGGTATGTTCTGACATCACAGACACTCTTGGCTTAGGATCTAAAAACAACTACAATAGAGAGGCTTGAACAGATGACCTTGAAGGGGAGATGGGCCAAATTTGAATCAGATGTTTTCTTCCCTTTGTGGCCAAAGTCAACAGACTTAACAGCACATCGTGTGTTTTGAAATATAGGTGCAAAGTTTCTGTGGTGGAATTCAAATAAATAAAAGAAAATGCCCATTCATAAAATGGAACAAGAGATAAGGTCTTAATAACTGACTTTCTTCAATGTGTTTTTATATTCCAATACTCTATAGCACCAGCCCAGTCAGCGCTAGATCTAAAATGAAAAGCAGCCATCCATGGATGGCCCTCGTGCATCCGGGACCTTGGACACAGCTGCCTCCAGCTCCACCTCCACTTCCCACTTTTCGATCCAAATCTGCTTCTAACTTAGATGGGTCGTCCAAAAGACCCAAAGTTCCTGCTCCAAATCCTTTTGAAGATGTGCAGGAGGACGACTCTCAAAGCGAGGTTGCTAAATCTGAATCTGAAGACCAAAATAAGCCTTTTTTGGGAGCTACCCAATCAGAGTGCAGCACCTTGGCATCGCAGGAGGCTGAAGAAAAAAAAGCTCTCCCACAGAAGAGCCCGGATCTCAGAGGGCGTGTTGACGTTGCAGAACCTGACCCAGTAAAAGAATTGACTGCAGATACTAACATAGAGAGACCTTGTGGTGAAAGAGGTGGAGATGGCGGTCAGATTGCTCCGTCAGATGTGACAGAAGCAGCAGGTCCGCGTCCCATTCCTGCATCAAGACAGAGTCGCATTTTACCCAGAAGTCTTTCTGTGCCAGCCATTGCGTCTGACCCTCGTTCTGCACCTGTCGGTGAAACACAGACGGATGAAGCTGCCACATCGTGGCGAAGTAAGGTACGACAAGAGATCAGAGTTAACCAATAAAGGCCAAACATTAATGCGCGTTTCATGTTCTACCAGAGGACAGTCTCATATGGCGTTTCTTACAGTTTTCCATATTATATATATTTTTTTTATTTTCAGCCTTCCTGTGAAAATGATCCTAAGGCTCAAAGACCCACATTATCCAAATCAAATACCGTTCAGGACCTCTCGCCTTGTCGGGGCCCCGCACCTGGCCATGGATTCCCACTCATCAAGAGAAAGGTACAACAGCTGGATTTAAAACAAACTCAAAGGCCACAAAATCAAATTCTGAGTCATTTCTAGATGTGCCTTTGTGTCATGTAGATGCAGACTCATCATTAAGATGAGACGTTTTGAGCAAACTGAGTAGTTTACCCAGAATAACAAGGTTTAGTCACTTTTTTTGGTGTGTGATTTATTTAAGAAATTATTTCTTTTTTGAAGTCTTCAGTTTTGGTGATATTTGTTGCTTGACAGGTGCAGACAGATCAGTGCACTTCCCCAGAAGAGCTGCAGGTGCAGATGAGAGAAGTGGATCAACATCTGGAGACACTGGAGGGAAAAGGAGTGGAACTGGAGAGGAACCTGAGAGGCTGCAAAAATGGTTCGTACTAAATAAAATAATTTATTGGCACAAAATTCTCAATATTGTGAAGCCGCTTTGTGTAAATACCATTACATTGACACTTCCTGCTTTTTTATTTCAGATAAACAGGAGGAACAAATGCTAATGGAGTGGTTCTGTCTTATCCACGAGCGGCATGTTCTGATGTGCCACGACACGGAGCTGGTTCATCTGTAAGCGTTTTTTCACTTGTGCGGCTTTTCTTTTTTTCCGTGTTTTCTGAGCATCGTAAACACATGTGTAATTTTTATTTCTCAGGACAAAGCAGAAAAAGCTGGAGGACAGGCAGACCGACGTGGAGTACGACCTCCGGTGTCTCTTTAATAAACCGGGTTAGTATGTAGCTCTGTGCATTGTTCAGTCACTTTTATCACCCACTGTATTTGACATTAACGGGAATTACTGATCTGTAAATAATTCAGGGATCAATATTCTTTTATCCAAGGTTCTGTAGGCGTGATGAAAGGTCTTTAGCAGAAAGTTGACATAACTGCCATCAGACTTTTGCGTGTCAGGGGTGATTTGTGACAGCATGGCTGAAAGGGTGAAAAGGAATGTTTACAAGCCGAGACCTGCTGCGACACGGTTCAGAGATATAGTTAGAGGGTTTAGACGTGTAGAATCTTTATGATCATGTAAGAAAAGTACAGTGAAATTGTATGCAGTCCTATTTAGTGCACAGAAGGCAATCTAACTATCTCAATCAGTGTGTGTTTGAATGTGTATGTATGTCTGTGTGTGTCATTATTATTGCACTGTTGTTCACAGCTGTGAATACTGGTTGCACGGGTTAGTGAAAGGAGGCAAACTCTTCAGTGTTCATTTATTAGTTCTGGGAGATGTGCTGTTTTTCAAGTCTGTTTGCCTTGTTCCAACTGCACCGCCTCCCTGAGGGTAACAGCCAGGATGTGTGATGTGCCCATCAGGATACTGTGGGCTTTACTGTGGCACCAGGACCTGTAGAGGTCCTAGAGAGAGGAGCACAGCCGGTGATTTTCCGTGCTGCGCTGATGACCCTCTGGAGTGTTTCCTGAGCAGCGCAGCTTGCAAACCACACCAGGAAACAGTTCCGCCTGTACACTTTAAGCTCCTTGGCTAGGGAATTGTTTTTCAGGAAACCTCAGGGAGTGAAGTCGCCACTGTGCCGTCTTGATCAGCACAGTTGTGTAGGTTTTCCAGGTTAAATCATCATCCAGATGCAGGCGCAGGAACTTCAGTCACTACACAGTCCCTGCTGATGTGATAGGCTAAGGGTCTGTTTCTCCAGAAATCCATTATTTCCTTAGTTTTTGTGGTGTTGAGGAGCACTTTGTTTTTCCACAGAGAGGACAAAGACTGATGGTCTAAGAAGAAGACCACAGACAAAATTCATGGGTGTAGTGAAGGAAGAAATGAGTGTTAATGAGGCAGATGAGACACTGCGGTGCTAAAGGGAGCAGCTGGAAAGAAGAATAGATGATGATCCTAAAAGAAGGAAAGAAGACCCAGTTAAACAAACGTGACATAGTAATAGACTTGGTCATTTATTGGTTTGGGAAAGTGATCTAGTTTTGGCCACTGTGAGGGAACAGAGTCTGAGATTTCACTAACCTTTGTTCCTCTGTGACCTCCCGCGCTACAACACACCCACTGCTGTGGAGGGTAACAATGCTCCAGCATTTCCTCCATTTGAAAACTCGCTACTGTAAGTCTAGACTGGTGGAAGTCCAAACAGTTTAGAGATGGTTTTGTGAACTTTTCAAGCCTGATGAGAAACAGAAACACCAGCTCACACTTGACTGTTACGTCTGTCACTGAAAACACTTGTTTCTAATCACATATTTGAATTACCAGTTAATCTTAGAGGGTCACATACTTTTGCCATTCACAGACTGGTAAGTAACACTGGATCCTGACATGCTTTTTGATTCTAAATGGTGCAACAAGAACAAGAAACACTACAAGAAGGCTCTGAGTTGACTCTTAAAAGGCACTGAAATGAATTAATGTTTCTATAAGAATATTGTTGCTATCCTATCAGTGGAATCCAATGGAGATCGCTGATTTGTTAAATGAAATCTCATTGTGTTGAACTTTCATTGTCATCATCTGCACACACAGACAAGAACTGGAGTCAGGAGGATCGAGATAAAGAGAAGAAGCTGATGGATGAGCTGGTCACCATCATTGAACAGAGGAACCACATCATCAGCTGCCTGGATCAGGACAGACAGAGGTACTTAAGGAAAAAAAATCAATTATGCTTTTGCATTTGTACATTTTATCTGAGTGCAACTTTGTTTTTCTGATTAGGGAGAGAGAAAATAACGTGCTTTGGGAAGATGTAATGAACAAAGGTAAGATAACGAGCCTTCTAATAAAAGCTCTTTGGTACTGTTTTGTATCTTCTGTTTTGCCTGTATGACGAAGGCAGAAAGAAATTGATTCGTTGGATCACAAATAATGCTCTATGTCAATGTTTGCTTACTGCTTAATGTTTGTTTTACTGCTCTTTCGTCTCTTCTCAGACTTCCAGAAAGAAGGATTAAAAGAGCTAAGGAAGCCCAAAAAAGATTTCAAGCCTACAAAAGTACTAAAAATCCTGAACCACAAAGAAGAAAGCACGAAGAACTCTGTGGATAAAAAGAGTTGAAGAAGTGTCAGAAGCTCTCATTGTTCATGTGTGAACAGTATGAAATATGCACTTATTAAGTACATGCTTACTAATTATGTGTTAAAGCCCAGCTCAGTAACATCACCAAACAATTTGTATTGTTCTCAGTTGGCACGATATATGCATTATTATTAATGTGTTTTTTCACTCTAAAAATTATCATCATCTTATTTTTTATGGTATTGTATGATCACATACTCGTGGGTTTTTTTTAAGTGTGCAATAAATCTCATGTGTTAAGTACTGTCTGTAGTGCATTTGAATTCAAAACAACAGACAAAAAATATTTAATATACATGCACAATGTACCTGTTAACACACCAGTAATGTAGGATTATGTTCATTCTCAATTTTGCAGTGTTTTTTTTTTCTTCACTATGATTTTAAGTAAAAGGAAAATAATAAAGAGCAGAGGCTGAAAATACTTGGTGACTCAAAATATGAGTCTTAATTTGTGGTTCTAGTAGATCTTATTCTGAAAGTTTGTTTGACGTCTGAAAATTAATGAAAAAGGGAGAAAAACGTGTTGGCTGTCAAGTCTAAACGAAACCCAGGTTAAATTGCATTTAATCAGAATACTTTATTGATCCCTGGGGGAAATTATTTTTTGTTGTGCTCCATTATAAACCAACATAAACATAAACCAACATTAAGACAAGATAGACAATATGCTAACTAAGAATAGTACAATATATACATACATAAGTCACTCATAAATAAATAGCTGGAAAAGAAACGTGTAGTTGTAGCAGTAACCAGTGTGTTAAGTGGATGCGTTGTACAGGGAGATGGCCACAGGCAGGAAAGATTTCCTGTGTCGTTCAGTGGTGCTGAACGACAGCAGCTGCATTTATGTTAACAAAGAAAATTATCTGTTTCTCATAGTTTCAAACAAAAAGAATGTTTTCCTGTATTAATACTGTTGTATTTTATTTCGCAGTAAAATTAAGGGTCATAAAAAGCTACAGGCTCATTGACAGGACTGCAAAAAATAAAGAGAGAAAAAGACAGAAATACCGCTCGTACGACAAATGGCGAATTTTATTTATTTATTTAAATTACAACAATCAACTTTTTTTGTTGTTTGTTTTTTGGGGATTTAAAAACAATAAATAAATGTAATTGTACTGGAGTACAAGTGGAAAGAAAGTTCCTTTTCCTGTTTTTCATCCGGAATATTTTCCAGCGCACCAAACCACCGGAAGTTTAAGCTTCGTAGCATTCATGTGGGTCCGTGTTAACAACAAAGTGTGTTGACTTTCTTCTACGGTTTGAGTAATATTTTACGTAAATTTTAGGTTAAAACATGTCCGACAACGAAGATAAGTAAGTAATGATGACACTTTGATGAAATTCATATTAAAATGCTTGTTTCTTTATTATAACTCGGCGCGAACTAGCATTGTAGCTAACGCGGTTAGCCACACTGCTAAGTGCTCTGTATAAACTTATTGACAATTTGCTGTCTTTAGAATCTATTTATTGTCTTTTAAAAACAAAACTTTGTGTCAAATTTGCAGCTTCGATGATGGAGATTTTGATGATGCCGAGGAGGATGAGGGATTAGATGATCTCGAAAACGCGGAAGACGTAAGTTGATGATTCTCTTAACTGGACAGCACAGACACTGCTTTGCTTTTGTTGTTTGTCGTCAGTTTTATTTTAGCACTACTGATCGCTGCCTTTGTATCATGTTTATTGTCGGTTGTTTTCTGGTGAATAGGATGACCAGGAGAACGTGCAGATCCTGCCCGCGGGAGAGGGCCAGCAGGCAAACCAGAAGAGGATCACAACTCCGTACATGACCAAATACGAGAGGGCCAGAGTGCTGGGGACACGAGCCCTCCAGATAGCGTGAGTGTTTCTTCATTGTCATTTACGGCTTCACGGTTAGGTTTAAGGTTAATCATGCTGGAGGTGTTGACGTTCCACGTCCAACTGATACAGAGGTTATGTTTCCCACACCAGTCTGCCGATATTCAAGAAAACCTGACATAGGAGTTTCCACTTTTGTGTTTATGAGAGCAAAGCATTTCATAACTGTCAGAGTGGGTCGTAAGGCACCACAGTCGGTGAGAGTGAGATGTTGAAAATATTCGTCCACACTTCTTTGGTCCTTTTGTCCAGTTTTGTCATTGAATATAGAACTATGCTGAAAGGTAATGTAAAAGAGTACTGCAGTATTTGAGTGCATCTGACTTTCTGGTATAGTACATTGTGTTACTTTGTCTTTTGTAGGAGCAAAGGTAAGGACTATGAATAATTGAGTGAAGCTGGTGCACTTAATGTCATGTTAATATAAAATTATTTAGCACCAGAAATATCAGTTTACCTGTGATTAGAGTTCATGTTTTACAGATGATAGTTGGATTCACGTGAGCACCTTCTGATCTTAACCTTAGTGAGATTAATGGGTTAGCAAGGTAAGACGAGGCTAAAGCCAGCGTTTTCAGTGTCACAAAGATGGCTTTCCTTTGACCTGGCCAGATCACCACAGTAACTTATGCTAAATACACAACCTGGTCAGCAACATGTTGTGGTTAAAGTTTTAGTTTAAAATCATTCAGAAGTGCCACATTTTTACTGATTTTTTTTTATTTTTTTATTTCCAGTAGCCTGTAAATGTGATATAGATTCTCTGCTGAAGTGAGATGTTTTGTAAATGCTACCTGTAGAACTTAAAAATGTCTCTAATGCTCACTCGACCCATTCTGCGCTAAAGGAGAGTCAAACATCGTGTCAGACGCCCCCTTTCTTATATGTGAGCACACAAAGAGCCTGAGTTAACAAAAACAGTTCTGTGATGACACCTGTCATCTTTGACTGGGGTTTTAGGTTTTGTCAAGCCAGATAGTGCAGGGAAACCTAGCTATGTTGAACTTAATTTGTAGTATATGCCTCTCATTTACCTTCTACAAACCATTTCAATTTTTGAAAAAGAGAAAGGAAACTCTGCGGCACAAAGTAAAGCACAATCAAAAATGACTTGCTTCCTCTTAAGGCACTTCCACCTGTCAGTGATTAATCCAGACTTCCTTAAATACTAACCCTCAATTATCTAAAAGAAGAAAACATGGTGTTTGTAGACTGAGCATTGAAAAAAGGCTCTAACACTGTACTGATGTGGTTTACCTGCTGACTTGTCTCCAACAGGATGTGTGCTCCAGTTATGGTGGAGCTGGAGGGAGAAACAGACCCGCTGCAGATAGCTATGAAAGAACTAAAGTAAGCCATAATTTTCTTTGATGACTTTTTGTCATTTCTCTTTTTCATGTGTGAGTGACATTATTTAAAGAGCAGGTGACTGTAACAGTATCTCTGTCTTTTTGTCCTCACTGACAGGAGCAGAAAGATCCCCATCATCATCCGCAGGTACCTTCCCGATGGGAGTTACGAGGACTGGGGTTGCGACGAGCTCATCATAACTGATTAAACATCTTATGAAGCAGTCTACGCTGACAGATCAGCCTAAGCTGCTTCACAGCCACCACCCTAACTGGTTTTACAGCTACACAAACCCAGTGGAGGAGTCTCCTTCACGCCCACTCCCAGATCCAGTCGCTGTAATTCTCCAGTGACTGTAAACATGAGGTGTACTGCATAAGACTACTTAAAGACTCAAAATAATGCAAAACAAATTAGTATGCTGTTTATAGTTCATAATCCTGTGAACTTACTTATTGTTTTCCCCTCTAACTATTTGTTTAGTGTTCATCACAACCCAGCTCATTTTTTCGTCTTTCTTTTATCTGGTACCCACTGAACTCAATTGTTTTAGCGGCTGCAATGCTTCTAAGAGCCACAAGGGGGAGATATATCTCAGTCAAACACTTAAGTTTTATAAAGGAATCCTGTATTATGAAGTATTTGTGTTTTTGAAAAGAGGTGATTGTAGTGAAATTACAGTTTTATTGTTATAAATAAAGATTTTTGTATAAAGAGTTTGATTTATGTTACTTACACTATGAAATGTAAACAGAGGTTTACAATGAGGGTGAAGTTACACTCTCTGGGTTCATAAGTCATAAAGACTTAGGAATCCTACTGCAACAAGCACTAAATGCACACATTACTGTAGTAGATCGATAGATAACAGTAAGAATCCTCACTTCCGACAGTGGGTGTTGATGTTTACACGGAGAAGTATTGTCACAGTCATGATGCATGGTGTGTGTGGCTCCCCCCGCCCCACTCCATAAACACAAAGCAGCCAAACAGTCAGTGTATTGTTTTAGGAGAAATGGGTTGTTGCCCGGGCAGAGAGACGGCGAGTGAATGCGGGAAGACAGAGAGAAAGTTTGTGAGAAAGCAGATTAAAGGATTTCTTGTAGGAGGCAGTGTGTGATGATACTCTAGTAAATAGGCGAGCGGATTATATGTTGCTTGTGTGTGTGTTTGTGGGAGCTCCGTGACATGTATGTAAAGACAGAACTGATTTGAAAGGAAAAAAAAAATGCAGCTGGTAATAAAACTGATGAAGAAACTCGTCTTTTTTCTTCTGTAGTCGACTTAAAGCAAAGGCGTGTCGGTCACTGTGACCTCTGAGCATCAGCAGGCAGGAGCCAGTTGGCGCTGGTATTAGTAATTATGTGTAAAATGTGTGAAAAACTGTTTTAATCTATGAGTCTTTTGATTGGAGGAGACGGCGCCTCGGGGTGATGCTGCGCTTCTTTCATGGGCTGGAGAGGGTGGCTCGTGATGCTCACCAGCACCAACACAGGGAGGCCAATATCAGGTCGCCTCCAGCAGAGGGAATGACTACAATCTCCCGAGACCTTCGCTGGATCAGGAACTTCCACCTCCTACTTGATTTGTTTGTCATTTGTCTGATTTGTTTTTCAGTCCTTTACAACATGACTTCTCTTATTGCTTTCCTAGATATACGCTGACTGGCCACTGTATTAGGTACACTTGTTCACCTGCTCATTATCACAAATATTGAATCAGCCAATCACATGGCAGCAACTCATTGCATTCAGGCATGCAGATGTGGTGAAGATGACCTGCTGGAGTTCAAACTCAGCTTCAGAATGAGGACGAAAGGTGATGTAAGTGACTTTGAGTGAGGCGTGGTTGTTGGCGTTAGGCAGGCTGGTCTGAGTATTTCAGAAACTGTTGATCTGCTGGGATTTTCCCACGCACCCATCTCTAGGGGATACAGAGGAGAATGGCCAGAGGTGAGAGGCAAGCTGAGAGGAATGTGGCAAAAGCTAAAAAAACACTTAACCAACTAAAGTCTGAATGCACACCAGAAGACCACACCTGTGCCACTAGTCTCAACTTAGAAAAGAAAACTGAGGCTACAATTTGCACAGCTCATAAAAAAGTGTTTCCTGATTTCTCCTGTGATATTCTGATTGGATGATCAGAATTTGATATAATAAAAAAAATATAAAAAGAACATTTAAAAAAGGTGATGTAATCGCATGGTGGTTATTTTCTTTGCAGCTTTTAGGCCCGTTTGAGCACTAAGCCTACCTGAGTAGTGTTGCTGAACATTTCCTTTCCTTTGTGGATGGAGATAAAAGGATTGGACATGTTATCATGACAGGATAATATACCATGTCAAAAAGCTCAAATCATCTTGATGGTTTCTGAGTTTATAAGATACCTTTATTAGTCCCACGAGTGGGAAATTTCATGTTAAATATGTACTTAAATGGCCTCCTCAGTCAACAGATCACCATCCAGTATAGCTTCGTTTGGATGTGGTGAAACAGGAGATTCACATTATGGATGTGCAGCTGACACATCTGCCGCAGCTGTGTGATGCTGTCATGTCAACATGGACCAGAATCTCAGAGGAACAGCTCAGGAAGGTCCAACCCTGTACTAACAAATTGAACTGCATTTTACTTCCTTTGATCAGCAGTGGTCATCTCATAGCTGCAACACAACTGAGTCTCATCTCTCTTTCTTTCACCTGTTGCACCCTCCCAAACTTTCATTTGATTCTCTATAATTGATTTCTTTTATACTTGATCAGTAGATTGGATTATCACAGGCTGATCTATTACTGCACTCTGGAGTTTCTCCTCTGATTCTTCATTTGCGTTTGTCAGTTTGGTCGTATCAGCACAGAGCCTTTGTTCTATTTTTTCATGGATCATCAGAGCGGACCGTGCCACCTCCTTTCACATCTCAGGCGAAGGAGATTATGAACAGAATGTGCTCAGCTAACGTTTCATTGCCTGCGAGAATCAAATGAAGCCTTTTGAGCAGTATCTCAACAGTCACCTGTCTGACACCTGCTTTGACATTCATTTGACACAAAATCCCATAACTCTGTCTATATCTTCTCCTTTTCATTATTTGAATCCCATTTCAGCTTCTATCTGATTTTTTTTTTTGTACTAGGATGGGGTGAGTGTTGGGGACGCTTAGATAGCGAGGGTTGCTGGGTCTCTGCATGGAGTGTAGGAGTCCCTTTGTATCCTGCTGAAGCGGCAGGCCAGGCAGTTATGGGTACGCTCCCTCATTGCCCATGTTTCCCTCCTCCCCCTAGATCCCTTTCAATGGCCCTCTTTGTCTTTGCAAAGTATCACACAGCCGATTAAAAAGAGGGAATTAAAAGTCAGGCTTAACCCACAACACGCACACACATACACACACAATATAAGGAACCTGAAATATGCATGCATAACCAACCCTGCCCCCCGAGGCTGCATTACTTTAAGTTTATGTAAAGGAAGGTAGCTGCATCACAGTCTCATTCATCGCCCTCCACATGCACGTCACTATCAGCCGTGTCCAGCTTACCTCTACCAGTGGCCAGATTGAGCATCAGCCAGCCAAAGTGAATTATCCAGTAGCTGAAGAGATTATGTTGGGAATGTGAGCAGCATGGGCTGAGTCATTAGATGCCCCAAAGACGTGAGCTTTTGTTTGTTTTTTTTCCACTGCAGTTTGTAGCCAGAAGAGAAGAGTTTTTGTGGTCTTCACAACCAAAAGGAACCTTTTTTCATCATTTGTAGTATTTATGACTTTTCAAGAGGCAAGCTTGTATTCAAGCAGAAATAACAAAGCTTTATTTCACGTCAGAATACAAAGTCATCATCATCATCATCGTGTTCAGGCTTTCACACCTGCTGTTATTCAGACGCAGTTACACAAGAAATGTGAAATGCTCAAATGAGAAATTGAGAGAAAGGATGTGCACGCAAACATGAAACCAAATCATAAATAAATGTGGAATTAAAAACATTACCCATAGCTCACACACACATATATAGTAGCAATGAGAATGTAAGCTTAACTCTTATGCTGGAGGTAATTGGTTAAAGTAAAACTGACTTTGAGCTCTGCCTGAGCTGTGGTGCATGCATATGGTCCACATGTGTGCAGTACCGATATACATTACGTATAAAACAAAGAAATTCAGTTTAGCTCTTTTGCAGATATAGGTTAAGATATTTAAAATGCAGATATATTTGAGAAGCAGTGAAGAAGAATGCGGGATGTAGGGAAGAGAAATAACAGGTATAACGTGTAAATAAAGATGGTAAGTAATCATCAAAAGGTAAGTACTGATACAAAAGCTGTTAGTAGTAAAGTCATAATTAGGACAAGGCACATTTTCTATTTGACATCAGGCTGCGTTAAAACATTCAGTGCCTGGAAATTGTTTCTCAGTGTTGGCATTATTTACAATGTAACTTTTTAAACTATAATCAAAAGATCATTTTGTCTCACACTCAACCAAAAAAAAACAACAGACAAAGGCAGTGCTGTAGACCTTCAGTGGATAACAATGGCAAAAAGTCATTTTAAACAGTACAGTAAACACAGCACGTTGTTAAAACAACAAGTACGTTTCTGTTAAGGATTTTGTCATGAAACACTGAGTGATAATGGATTATCAGCAGATGAATAGAACTGCCTTTCATTGTGAGTCAGTGCCTTTGTGCTACAAACTTAAAGGAAGTTTTTGACACGATTGCATTTTGAATTGAGTCAAAGCTAAGAAAAAAAAAACAAAAAAACAAAACACTAATTGGCCACAAAATGTAAGGTAGCTTTGAATGTTATGTTGGGAGAAACTTTCTTTTAAAAGAACAGTTTCTTCTTTATAAAAAGTACAGGTTTTGGTCTCAAAACTTTGGTCATGTTTGTGTGTATCGACATAAGTACATTTGCAACTTCAAGTACACCCAATAAGCTAAATATACACTTCAGTTAACAAAAGCACAGCATGGATTTATGGCATTTTTTCCCCTCCGTGCCCATTTGTCGAGTGTACAAAGGCATTTTAAGTGAACACAGCATAAACAAATTGAATTCAAAAAGGGACGACTGTGGCTCTGAGAGGACAGTATGTCGTGAGTATTTGTTGTGTTGACTTTCGAAAGGAATACAAGGCTAACGTTTGTTTGACAAAAGGTCAGTCAAGCCTGAGAAGTGAAAGGCCGGCAAATAGTTTGGCACTCCGTTCTCCTGGCGTTAAAACAAACATCTCGGGTAAAATGAATTTGTCTCCTTTGTCGCGCTCACAGATCGAAGTCTTGCTTTTTTCTCGCTGTGTCCCTGTCACCTCTGACCCCTCCGTTTGCCCGTGGCGTTGTGGACTGCTGCGATACACGATGACAAGTACGTGATCTCATACCACCCATGAACACAGCCAGAAGTGCCAAAGGCTTTGCTGTGGTGCTGCTGGTGGCGTTGGGTGGGTGATTTTTATTTTATTTTACTTATTTGCATTATCGATGTATTGAACTCTGACTCCTCCACCGAGTGCCGCAAATGATCGACCGCTCCTCAAAAGCACCACGCTCCAAGCGCATCCTCAGGCTGTGACAGCATGTTTTCATCTGGGCAAGAGCAGAATGGTGTTTCCCCCCTTCTGCCTCCCCAGACGCATCCCCCAGTGCCTGCCCACTCCCCCCAGACCAGATCTCGTTCGACTCTGACACCACCAGCGCGACTCTTGCTGCTGCTGCTGTCTCTGCTCCTCTGGTCTGACGTTGGGGCTGAACCTGCACCGGCACGCTCTGGTCTCGTTATCTGTCATGGCCGCGACAGCGTTGTGTAGACAGGCTGTTCCCAGTGTGTGGGGCTGTGCGACTGCGATACGCTGGCTGAGTCAGTGATGGCAGTGTACAAAGGCCTCTGGGAAGGCCCCATGTAAGAAAAGGCGGAG